>NW_006408591.1:10731758-10732840 GCF_000296735.1 Chrysochloris asiatica | reverse complement strand
AGGTTCATCTTAATCCTCAAACTGATATCTTTGTTCTTGAACAATTTGAAGATGTCTTTCTGCAGTCTAATGCAATACACCGTTTTGATTTTTTAACTGCTGTTTCCATAAATGTTGATTGTTAATTCAAACAAAATTAAGTCATTGGAAACTTCAATATTTTATCCATTTATAATAATCTAATTTATTGATCCAGTTATGATGATTTTTGTTTTCTTTACATTGAGTTACAAAAAAGCAAGGAAACAAAAAATAAACAACAATAAAAAGGAAAAAAAAAAACACATTAAAAATAAAGTGAATGTCAGAAGACACTCTGAAACCTTTTAAGCACAGAGCTGTTAAAGGTAATATGAGAACTGATGAAGTAGAAGAACTGACAAGAAGATTTTTAAAGGGTGGATATAGAAGACAAAGTAGAGTATCATAATGCAATGTGCAAAGACCTAGAGTTAAAAAGGAGAACATGCTCAGCTTCTCTAAAGCTGACAGAACTGAAGAAAAGTACTTCAAGCCTCAAATTAAATTATTCAAGGATTCTATTGCAAAATACTGAACAACACAGAAAATATCAAAATATAATGGAATGAATACACAACCATGAAACAAAATTAGCTAACGTTCAACCATTTTAATAGGTTATGCGTTATGAAGAACTGATTGTGTTGAAAGAAAAAGTTCCAATCTACACTGGAGGTATTGTCAAGAAATAAGGTTGTAAGAATTGATGGAGGAGTCCTGCTATAGCACTGTAGTATAAGTACTGAACTGTTAACTACAAGGTTGGTAGTTCAAATTTGCCAGTCACTATGTGAAAACGCTTTACATTGTTGCTGTGAGTTGAAATCAACCCCATGACACTTAATACCAACAACATGAATTAATGACATACAAACTGAAATGTTTCAGTAAAGGTGCAACCCTAGGAGAGTTAGCACTCACTAATGCTAAGAAATTTTAAGACAGCTACCTGCTCTATTTACTGGAAGTTCACCAAAGTTGTGACTTTTACAAAAAAAGTTGTCAGAAAAGAATGTGTTAATTATAGATCAATATCATTAATATCATGTTGTTGTTGTTGT
>NW_006408591.1:10727027-10728858 GCF_000296735.1 Chrysochloris asiatica | reverse complement strand
ATGCATTCCATTTCATTTTTTACAACTTCCAATTTTCCCAGAATCATACTTCATACATTCCATGTTTTGATTTTCAATGGATGTTTACAGCTGTTTCTCTTCATTTTGAGTTGTGGTCCATCATACACAAGTAAATATCATACCAAGTAAAATCTTGTTAAAGATACTTCAAAAATTGTTGCAGCAGTGTATTGATGAAGAAATGCCAGAAATTCAAGCTGAATTCAGAAATGGATATGGAACAAGGACTATCATTTCAACATGTATCTTGTCGGAAAGTAGAGAAAACTAGAAAGATATTTATTTACCTCTTATTTATTAACTATGCAAAGGCATTAAACTGTTATTCAACAAATTATGGATAAATTTTGAAGAATATGAATTCTTGAACACTTAATTTTGCTCATGAAGATCCTGTAGATAGACTAAGAAGTAGTCATTCAAACACAACAAACTCTTATTGTATGGTTAAACATCAGGAAAGGTGTGTTGAGTATTGTATCTTTCCACCGTATTGATTCAATCTGTATGCTGAGCAAATAATCTGAGAAGCTGGAGTATATGAAGAAATGCATGGGATCAAGATGGAAAGAAAGCTCATTGCTGTTGTTGTTGTTGTTGTTGTTGTTGTTAAGTGCCTTTAAGTCAGTTCTGACTCACAGCGACTCTATATGGAGTTTTCAAGGAGCAGCTGGTGAGCTTGAACTGCTGACCTTGATGTTCAAACCAACCTTTCAGTACGGCATATTAACCTGCAGTGACAATTGACAAATATGTAGGTGACACAACTTGCTTGCTAAAAGCAAAGAGAACTTAAAGCACTTACTGATGAAAAAGATTACAACCTTAAATATGGATTGCAGCTCAATGTAAAGAAAACAAAACTCACAACTGGACCAATGAACAACATCATAATTAATTGAGAAAAGACTGAAGTTGTCAAGGATTTCATTTCACTGGGATCCATAATCAGTATCCACAGAAGCAGCATTCAAAAAATTAAACAAAATACTGAATTTGAAAAATTTGTTGCAAAAGACTGTTTTAAAGTACTAAAGAGTGAGGCTATCACTTTGAAGACGAAGGTGAACCTTATCCAAGATGTCATCTTTCAAGTGCTTAATATGCATGTAAAAGCTGGACAATGAGAAATGAAGACTGCAGAAGAATTAATCCTTTTGGATTATGGTGTTGGTGAAGAATATTAACTAAACCATGGTTTACCAGAAGAATTAACAAACTATCTTGGAAAAAGTAGAGTAAGCACATGCCTTACAAGCAAGGATGGTGAAGCTTCTTCTCTCATACTGTGCACACATTATCAAGAGGGAGCATTCCCTGAAGGACATCGCACTATGTAAAGAAGAATGTCAATAATAAAAAGGGAGACCTTCAACATGATGAACTAACTCAGTGCTAAAACAGTGGGCTCAAACAAAACATGGGTGAGGATGGTGCAGGATCAGTTATTGTTTCTTGCTGTTTTCCACAGGGTAATTATTAATTGAAAGTGATCACCTATTAAGGATACCTTTTTCAGATTCCATACTTGTCACAAACCTTCCAATAATTGTTTTCACTTGTAGTTTGCATGCACCTGGGATTCTTCACTTTGAGAATTTGAAAAAAGCTTTGACTATATACATGGGGGATATTACTTCTTACAAAATTGTTAGATTCCCTGAAAACTATGTGCAAATTAGAGACTATCTGGACTGCCTACCAGTTCTATTTCTCAAGGTAAATGAACCAATTGGCACTCTAGTTTGACATTTCTATATTTTGAATTTTGTTGTTGCTGTCAGGTGCCATCGAGTCGGAACCCACTCAT
>NW_006408591.1:10725216-10725967 GCF_000296735.1 Chrysochloris asiatica | reverse complement strand
ACCTGCAATGACATCTCTTGAATATTACCAGGAAAATTAAAATCTCTGTCTCAGGAACTCTGGAACACTGCAGAGATCATGGTGTTGCATGGGCAATGGCCAGCATGAGGTGGCTGGGGGCATCTTGTGGACAATGTTTGAACTTACTGTTTCAGCAAAGGAATTTAAGTCATCAAAATGATGTTGTGGCAAAGGAGTAAACTCTACAAGTTATCCCATTTGGGCAGTTACCAATGAACAAGACAAATTTGAATGAACATCCAATCATTAAAATAGTTTTCATTTTTGAACTTCAGTTTTGTCACGCATAAAAGAAGCAAAAGGTAGTCACTCATGAATCTGGCTACTTGCTGTACTCATTAATTTATGAACTAAATGGATTTGTAATCAGATACCTTATAAATACCAGTGAAAGCAAAAATGTCTGAGCTTTTGAAATAACAACTTGGATTATTTTGAGGGTGCAAAAAAGATTTTATGGTAGTATACTACAAAGAATATTCAACAAATAATTAATGAATGACCAGTTTCTCAGATAAGTCCTTTGCACTTAATTAATGAATTTTCAAGTATTCTAATAAATATTAATAAATAAATTTTAGTGGTTAATGTTCAACCATTTCAAGAGGTACCATATTAACAAGAGCCAATGATATTCAGGAAGGAAGTCCAAAATGCATTGAAAGAATTGGCAAAGAACAAGGCACCAGGAATTGATGGAATAAAAATTGAAATCTTTCAAGAAAGTGAG
>NW_006408591.1:10710574-10723126 GCF_000296735.1 Chrysochloris asiatica | reverse complement strand
TTTCAGGTCAAACTGACCTTACAGTCCAGCATATTAACCTACAGTGCCACACCTGGAGGGATGCTTTTCCTTCAAGTTTTCTATGGCATTGGTGAAACATGAATGACCAAAGACTATATCGCAAACTTCAATTGTTTAGCCTATATTGAAAAAAAAATTAAGGAAAGTATGTGATTTATCATTTTCCTTTTTATTTTTATTCATTTACATAGAAGACATTTAACACATTCTCAGAAATAATAGCTTTAGATAAACATATGTATGTCTACATTGGGAGCCTCAATATGCATGCTTTAATGGTAGTGGTGGTGGTTATGTGCTGGGGAGTCGGATCCGACTTATAACGACCCTATATAAGGTTTCCGAGACTGTAAATCTTTACGGGAGCAGAAAACTTCATTTTTGTTCTGCAGAGCCTCTGATAGTTTTGAACTGCTTACCGTGAAACTAGCAGCCCAACTCATAATTAATATGCTACCAGAGCTCTTTGCACACTTAAATAATGTAATATTTATTAGGTGGTGGGTATACTTTCCCCTTGGATGTTGTAAAGGTTAATGCAATTGACTACCAAAAAAAAAAAAAAAAAAGACTTGAGGTTTGACTCCATTCAGAGGAACTTTAGAAGAAAAGTTTGGCAATCTACTTCCGAAAAATTAGCCATTGGAAACACTATGCAGCACAATTCTACCCTAACAAATGTGGGATCATTGTAAATTGGAGTGCAGTCAATGGCAACTTGTTTAGTGTTTTGTCTACAAATTAATCTAAGATGTTAATGGATAACTATGATGAGGATCTATGCATACCAGGGGGTAATTGCTGTATAATTCCCTAAAACTATTATTCTTTGTGTAAGTAAAATTGTGATCTTGAATTAATGTTGTTCTATTTTCTGGTGATCTTTGCATTTTTAAAATGATTTGAGTTTCCCACAAAAGCTCTGAGATTTAAACACAAATATTCAAAGTTTTTAACCACCAGTTCAAAATAAAGCAAAACAAAACAAACGCACAGTGTGTGTGTGTGTGTGTGTGTGTGTGTGTATGTGCATGTGTGTATGAATAACAAGCGAGTTGCTCTGAAATATTTTAAACTGACAACTTTTATTATTTATGGTTAGATTTTTTTTTAAATCAAAAATCAATAAATGAAGTAAATTCCTTGAAGAAAGGCCCAGCTCTTTATCTTCTCCTACTTAACCTTGTATTATTTCACCATACTTTTTCTGTATGCTTCTTCTGTATGCTTCATATAATCCAGTTTCTTGGATTACTCTTCAAATAATCCATGACACTGGGTTATATGGATAATGTAGCATCAAAATTGGAGGAAGGCTAATTAACAACCTGCAATATGCAAATGATACATACCTGATTGCTGAAAATGATAAGGATTTTAAATACTTACTGATGAAACTCAAAGACCAAAACTTTTGGTATGGGTTTCACCTCAATGTAAAGAAAACAGACGTCCTCATAAATGGATTAATAAATAACATCATGATAAATGGAGAAAAAATTGAAGTTGTCAAAGACTTCATTTTGCTTGGATCATCAACACTCGTGGAAGCAATAGTCAGAAAATCAAACTATTGTATTAGTAAAATGTGTTGCACAAGAACTCTTTAAAATGTTTAAGAGCAAGCATGTCAGTTTGAGGACTCAAGTATACCTGATCCAAGGCATGATATTTTCAATGGCTTCATATGCATGTGAAAGTTGGACAATGATAGGGACGACAGTAGAAAAATTGATGCATTTAAGTTACAGCACTGGAGGAGAACCTTGAAGTTTCCATGGACTGCCAGAACAAGCAAATCTGCATTAGAAGAAATACAACCAGAATGCTCCTTAGAAACCAAGATGGCCAGACTTCATCTCTCATACTTTGGGCATATTATCAGGAGGGGCCAATCCCTGAAGAAGGACATCATGATTTATAAAATGAAGGAACAGATAGAAAGGAGACCTCCAATGAAATGGATTGGCACAGAGGCAGCAACAATGGTCTTAAGTGTAGCAGTAATTGTGAGAATGGTGCAGGACCTGGTTGTGTTTTGTTCTATTGTCATAGGGTCGCTATGAGTTAGAACTGACTTTAAAAGCTGAGCCTTTCATTTAATTGCATGCATTCTTCAATAAACACTAAAGGAACTCTCATGGCACTGTGGGTTAGGGTACTAAAGTCAAGGATGGTAATTTAAACCCATCAATGACTTTGTGGGAGAAAGATGAGGCTGTCTGTGCCCATAAAGATTTACAGTCTCAGAAACCCTAGATTGGTATGTTGTAAGTCTGAATCAACTCAATGGCATCAAGCTTGGTTTGGTTTACATTCATTGGATCATGACAAAGAGATTTGCTCATTTTGAAGTAATGGAGTATTTCCAAAAACCCACTACTGTTGAGTTAATTCTGAGTCATACTGATCCTATATGACTGAGTTTTTGTTGTCAAGTGCCGTTGCGTTGGTTCTGACCCATAGTGACCCCCTATGAAGTTTCCGAGTTTGAACCATCGACTTTGAGTTTCAAACCAACTTTGCAGTCCCGCACATTAACCCACAGCGCCACACCAGGTCTCCATAGGACAGAATAGATCTGCCAAACGTAAAAACAACTGCTGAGGGAAAGGAATTTTTTGGAACTATAATAAATGTCTATAACTTCCACGGTTCTAAGAGAGCAGGAAAGACAAGAAACCATGACTGAAGAATCTTGAAAAAGTTATCTATATTTGCAAGTATCCTAAGCTACTACAATGGGAAACCCTGGTGGTTCAGTGGTTAAGTGTTTGGCTACTAATAGAAATTGTAGCTATTCCAATTTTCCAGCATCTCTGTGGGAGGTAGAGGTAGATGTGGTAGTTTGCTTCTATAAGCTTTTCAGTCATGGACACACTATGGGACAGTTTTATCCTGTTCTCTAGGGTCTCTGTGTGTCAAAATCAGCTTGATGGCAATGGGTTTTGCATTTGGTTTTGTTTTGTTTTTGTAGCGCCTACACTTTGTGGCACTGTGGGCTAATGTGCTGGACTGCAAGGTCAGTTTGAACCACAAGGTTGGTGGTTCAAGTTTACCAGCTGCTCTTTGAAAGCCTATACAGGGTCTTTATGAATCAGAATCAACTAGATAGCACTTAACAACAACAACACCACTTTTTCTTCCACACCTTTAAGAGTGTACCACCTAACTTTCCTTGTAGCTAATTTCAATGGAGTTAATTATACCTCTTCTTACTTACTTGACTAATGAATAATATTTAACACAACTGACCCCTCCTTTTTATAAATCATGCCTTCATTTTATTTTCTTTCTGCCTTTCTAATCCTCTTCAACTCACCCCTAAATGATATGCTATAAGGCTTGCTTCTAAACCCTCATTATTCCATACTCTAGCTACTCTTCCTGGAGTCCTGGTGTGACGCTGTAGGTGAATACTCCAGACTACAAAGCCGCTTGAACTGCAAGGCCTGCCATTCAAGCTCACGAGTTGCTCCTCGGAAACCCTATACAGGGTCGCTATGGGTCGGAACCGACTCGATGACATTGAATAATAACAATGTACTCTTCCTATGTGATTGCATGCTGGTGACCCCGAATATATGCCCAAGAATCCAGTCCATTAAAACATTACATTCAAAGGTCTGAGTTCAATCAAAATGCCTTGTCTCTTTTCTAAAATCCCTTTCTCTAGACTAGAATGGTAATAGTTAAACTACATACATTTATTCAAATATAATAAGCATTTTAACATCTTATGTTTTTCCCTGCTCTATAGCCTCTACTTAAAATTTCTGTGTAACTCTTATTAAAGTCTTACTCATTTTAAAGAATATGTTTCTCATATAGTTTTAAAGTAATTTTTTCTATCTCCCATTTAACTTTTCTGTACATGTTGTTAATTTATCTGTCTAACAAACTGGAATAAAAACATCATGAATGTATATACTCTGTTGCTTTTACCTTAAAGTTGGAGAAACTAGCAAAATTCCAGATGAACTCAATAAATGTTGAACAAACAGAAAATTTCAGTGATAGCCTCCCAGTCCATGTAACTGTATGCTTATCATGCTAGCAACAATTTTAAGTCAGATTTGACTCCAAAATAAGTTTCCAAGTTCCATTCTTGTTTTTCTTTCGTGAGCTCTGATTGCAGTTGTATTTCTGGTCCTTTGGAAATGAGATGTTTTTATTCCAAGGGACCCTAATTTCCAGGGAAGCAATAACTCCACTTTAAGCTGATTTATATGGCTTCAGGGAAGCAGGACTTACAGGAGGGTTCTAATGGCACTTTCTACTCACTCATATCACATGTATCTTTCAAGCCGTGCAACTCACAATGCTATAAAAATGTCTCTGCTTGCATGATGAAACACGTCTATCTCAAGGTACTCCAGAGATTTGAAAATAAAAAGTAAATCTCCTCCTTGGGTGGGATCCACATTATCATGCAATTTGTGAGCTTACCCACGTGAGCCCGTTTCCGGCACTTTTAGATCAGTGGAGCAGCTATTAAAGTGCCATCAAAGCATTTTTGACTCCATAGAATTAATCATGAAATCTGTTCCTGCCAGCTCACTTATCATATTCGAAATATTAATTTAGAGCAAAATTAAATCGGACACCCACTGACAGCAACATTTTGCCCTTCAGAACTCCCCTTCATATTGATTTATTAATGGCTGCCAGAACAGTGTACTGGAACAATTTATTACTTCTTTCTGGATGTTTCTTTATGCTTACAAATAGTCCTTGGGAATGAGCGGTGTTATCTGACAGCCTTTGACAGGGGTATTATTCAATTTGCATAAGATTTAGGGGATTTATTGGGATTTAAGGAAGAAGTTTCATTTTAGTATCAGTGGCAATGGGTGATTTGCTTCAAGAAGTTTTAAAGCCAGGATGGCCATTTGACTGCATTGCAAGTCGGGGATAATATAAAACTTAGTGCATCACTGAATCCACTCTCTGTGGTGATGAGGTGCTGTAAAATATTGAAAGGAAGCATAGGGTGTCCTTTTATGAACTATGTAAATATTCGTTTTACTTTTGCTATTAAGATTTTAAATACCCACATCTGCACGTGAATACGATGAAAGTTCAAACGATTAACTATGACAGTATATATTCCAGGCAGTAAAACAAATAGTCTTCTTATCTTGAGACAAAAGACATTTAGTCCCAAAACCTCAGAGGGGAATTATATTGAATAGAACTATTGAGTCCTGGTGTGGTAGTATAGGAAAAACACTGGACTGCTAACCACAAGGTTGGTGGTTCAAACCCACCAGCCACTTTTTGGAAATCCTATACTGTGTCACTATGAATCAGAACTGGACTGACGGACTACAGCAATGGTTAATAGCCAAGAACAAACAAATTGTTTGTGCCCCCAGTGAACTGGGATGCCTAAATTCTGCATGCAATTTGTGTAAATTTTATTATTATCTACATTGATACAAATAAAAGTGAAAGTTGATTGATTAGTGTGCATTGTGGTCTTTCATTCATTCATTCATTCAGTGAAGTTTTGAGTGCCTTCTACCTCATATTATTCTAAGCACTGGAAACATATTGAAGAAGACATAAAATGTCTCATGTTTTATTTCCAGCTCACACAGAGTTTGCACTCTACTGAAGGTGAGGGAATGGTGACAGATCATTAAAAAAACAAACAGTTTCAGATAGTGATGAGAACAGTGGAGGCAAAAATAGGTAATGGACTAGAAGGTGACTGTGTGGTGGCAATTGACTGCATTTTAGTTAAGTGGTCAGGGAAGACCTCTAAAAACATCTGGAAAAATAGCATGCAGGCAGAGGAAATTGTCAGCATTGGCCTTCTGATATCACAATGAATATACATGCACACAAAACAGAAAGGAGGCCAGAGAGACTAGAATATAGTGAGTGCTGGAGACAGGTCAGCTAGGCAAAGGTGAGATTTCTATGGGCATTGTGTGCGTAGAATATGATTATGTTCTAAACTACCACCCAGGCTGCTCTTAGGGGAAGTGTTTTAATTGTGTTACATGATTTAATCCCCTCCCCTTTCAATGCCACAAACTAACTACTATTACCACTCCCTATAGAGAGGAATCGAATACAAAAAGTTTGAACAGATTACCCACAGGCACAACTAGTTAGTAAAAGAGGTGACTTTTGAGTTGGCAGGAAACCAACCTCAGGGTTCTCAGTCACAATGCTATAATGTTTCAAGTGAAGTGTAAACAAGGCCCAGTAATTTAAGATTTCTTCTTCCATATCCAAAGTAATCAGTACCCATGACCTCCCCTCACATCAAAAGGTGAAAGTTGTTCAGTTAGGTGCTATCAAGTCAGTTGGTTCTGACTCATAGCAGCCCTTGATATGGCTTCTGAGGAGCAACTGGTGGGTTTGAACTACAGACACTGAGATTAGTAGTTCAAAGCCTATCCTATAGCGTCATACCAGGACTCCAAAAGGCAAATGTTGTTGTTTGTTGTTAAGTGCTGTCAACTCAGTTCTGACTCATAGCAACCCTGTATAGGATTTTCAAGGAGCAGCTGGTGGCTTTGAACTGCCAACCATGCAGTTCAAACTGACCTTTCGGTCCAGTGCATCATCATACCAGGACTCCAAAAGGTGAATAGATTTTTGTTATCAGGGATCTATAATTCCACTGTGCTAGTTCAGTAGCAGAATTCTCCCTTTTCATACAGAGAACCCCGAGGTTCAATCGAGGTCAATGTACCATCTGTCAATGGAGGTTTGTGTGTTACTCTGTTGCTGACCAGATTTCAACAGAACTTCCAGACTAAGACAGACGAGTAAGAAATGCCAGGAGATCTACTTCAAAAGTTCTGTCAATGAAAACCCTATAGGAATCAAAATGACCCAATCTGTAAGTGATCATGAATGATGTGCAGTATTTTGTGCTGCTGTACTTGGGCATTATCAGGACTTGGGGCTAGCTCAAGGAAAACTGGAACAGTAAGAATCATCCATCATCAATATATGTCTCTGGTACTGCACACAAAATCAGATTTTAAGGAGAGATTTTTACGTTTTAAGACTTTTGCCTAGGGGGATCTGTTTTGTCTCCCAGCTGTCTCTTTCCTCATAGCATATCCTTTCTCTAGCTCCTTGAGCTATGATAACAGTACCTCCTTCTGAACACAGTTTTGATGAACCAGCACATGGCTTTTCCTCATTAGTCTCTGCTTGTATCTTCCTGAGTGTGATCCAAATATTCCTCATCATTACATGCCAAGGCTCAACTCAGCATTCTGAAGCATGTTCATTATGTGCAAAAACTAAACCCATTAACACTTAGATGCAGTTCTACTGAAGCTGTTTCTCTCCTTATTCTTTTTACTTTACTAGAGTCGGGCATCAGTAATTAGATCAGAGAAAAGCTACATGAGGTATAAGTAATAAGATTTGTCCAAAATTATTTAATAAATAAGCATTGATATTTGGTAAGTAGTAAATAATGAGGGGAAACCTAAATTTGATCATTATTTCAATGGAGATATTTAGCAGATAGCACTATGTTCATCATATATCTTGTTGTTTGTGAGGTGCCATTCAATCTATTCTGACTCATAGCAATCTTATGTACAACAGAACACTGCCTGGTCCTGCACCATCCTCACCATTGTTGTGCTTGAGTTTCTTGTTGTTAGCATTGTGTCAATTCATCTCTCTGGGGGTCTTCCTCTTTTTCACCGATGCTCCACTTTACCTAGTGGAATGTCCTCCCAAGAATTCTTCAAGAGAACCTGTCCAAAGCACCAGAGACAGTCTCACTATTTCACTTCTAAGGCGCATTCTGGCTGTACTTGCTCTGAGACAAATTTATTTGTTCTTCTCACAGCCTATATTAAAAGTTTAATATTCATCAGCACCATAATTCAAATGCATTGATTCTTCTGTGAACTTTTCTATTCATTGTCCAACTTTTATATGCATATAAAGTCAATGAAAACACCATGACTTGGATCAGGTGTATGTTAGTCTTCAAAATGACATCTTTGCTATTTAATATTTTAAAGACATCATTTGCAACAGATTTGTCCAATGCGAGATTTCCTTTGATTTATTGACTTCTGCTTCCATGAAAGTTAACTGTGGATCCAAGCAAACTGGAGTGTTTGACAACTTCAATTTTTTTCTCCATTTATCATGATGTTATTTATTTATCCCCATTGAGGGCTTCCATTTTCTTTGTATTGAGGTGCAATACATACTGAAGTCTTTAGTCTTTGATCTTCATCACTAAGTATTTCAAGTCCCCATTGCTTCCAGCAAGCAAGGTTGTATCATCTATATAAAACAAGTTGTTATGTGTCTTCCTCTAATCTGATGCCATTTGTCTTGCTCTAATCTGATGCTTCTTCCTATAGCTCAGTTTCTCAGATTATTCACTCAGCATACAGACTGAATAATGATGGTGAAATGATACAACCCTGGCTTTTCTGTTTTAAACCATTCAATATTCTTTTGTTCTGTTCTAACAACTGCCTCTTGGTTTATGTACAGTTTCCACTTGAGCACAATTAAGTGTTCTGGATACCCATTCTTTACAATGTTATCCATAGCAAATAAACTAACTCAATAGTGCAGTATTTTTTTTCCCTTCTTTTAAACTTGAATGAGAGCAATGCAATTAAATAAGGAAAAAGGATAACTAAGTTCACATACTTAGATGTTCTCAATCCCGTGCAGAAATTAGAACAATAAATATTTTAAATAGACAAGGCTATAAGTGACTAAACAAAGAGTGAAGGGAATCTTAAAATATCAGAGACAATTTTACATGAATGGTGACTAGAATACAGATCTGGGAATTAAGATTGAAGTTGTCAAGGACTTCATTCTTCTTGGATCAACATCAACACTCATGGAAGCAGCAGTCAAGAAATCAAACAATGTACTGCATTAGGCAAATCTGCTGCACAAGACCTTTTTAAAGTGTTGAAGAGCAAAGATGTCAGCTTGAGGACGAAGGTGCACTTGACCCAAGCCATGGTATTTTCATAAACCTCATATGCATGCCAAAGCTGGACAGTGAATAAGGAAGACTGTAGAATAATTGATGTTATTGAGTTATGGTGTTGGAGGAGAATATTAGAAGTACCATGGGCTGCCAAAAACAGATCTGTGTCAGAAGAAGTGCAGCCAAAGTGCTCCTTGGAGGCCAAGGTGGCCAAACTTTGTCTCTCATACTTTGGACATATTGTCAGGAGGGAGCAGTCGCTGGAAAAGGATATTATGTTTGGTAAGGTGGAGGGCCAGTGAAAAAGAGGAAGACCCTCAATGAGACGGATTGGCCAAGTGGCAGCATTGATGGCTCAAGCGTGGCAACAGTAGTGAGGTAGGCCCAGGAATGGGCATTATTTCGTTCTGTTGTGCATAAGGTCACTATGAGTTGGTACCTACTCGATGGCACCTAACAACAACTCTAACTCTGACATGACATATGTGACATTTATCACATTGTGCCTCATTCTCCTGACCAATTAGTGGTTAGCAGAACCAGTTCTTATCTACTGTCCTGAGTTGATGTATGGATAAAGTTTAAAGAGCCAGCAGAGTTTAATGATAAAGTCCTACTCCTGACATTTATGGTCTTCTTATATCCCAATTACCATAGAATATTTAGAAGAAATTTCCCAGGCCTTTTTACCCAGGCCTATATAAGAGTGGAGTTCTGGTGTGGTGCTGTGGGTTAATGAGTCAGCTCGCAAAGCCGTTTGAACTGCAAGGTCGGTGGTTCAAGCTCATCAGCTGCTCCTTGGAAACCCCATACAGGGTTGCTAGGGTTCAGATCTGGTTCAATGGCACTTAACAACAACAACGTATGAGAATACTTTCCTTGGGTACAGATTTAATAGGATCAAAAAAATCAAGATAAATAATATTTTAATGCCGTTTTTAAAGATCAAAATTAATATCGAATTCCATGACCAAAATATTAAACATGTAAAACAAAGATAGACTCGGTGTTACTAATTTTGCCTTTTGCATCAGGCTCCAAAATGATGCTGTGAATGTTTTTTTCTGAATTTTAATTAAAAATTTTTAAATTAAAATATGATTCATCCTGATAACTGAGTGTTATATTTTAAGTTGTATATTCTTTCCCCTAACCCAAAAATAAGTTCAAGCCCTAACCTTTACTACAAGAGAGGGTCTTTGCAGATACAATTAGTTAAATTAGCATGAGGCCATACTAGAGTAGGATAGAACTTAATTCAGTAAGACTGATGTCCTAATAAAAAAAAATGAGAAAAGAAAGTCACAGAGGGAAGATGGCCAAGTAAAGACAGAGAAAAACGTTGGCGTTGTATTATATCAAGCCAAGGCCACCAGAAGCTATATGAGGCAAGCAAAGATCTTATACTAGAATATTCAGGCAAAGCAGGAGACTGCCAACACTATGAATTTAGACTTTTAACACCCAGAAAGAAGTCCCTATGCAGCACACATAATTCAACACTTGACTGCTAGACTAAAGGTTGAAAGTTCTAAAGCTTCTAGAGGTGCCTCACAAGATAGGCCTTCTGAACTATTTCCTCAGAACCCTTATGGAAGGATTCTGCTCTGCACACATAGGGTAGTCATGGGTCCAAATCAACTCAATGGTAACTAGCAAAAACAGCCTCCATAAACTGAGCCAATAAATGTCGTTGGTAATCAGTTACAGTTATGCTCGGAAAATGAACAATGAGCGATGTGCTACCACCTTGAATGTTGACCCTAAGGCAAGTGCTTCAGTCACTTCACTCAGCTTACTCTGCTTGCCAATAGTTCCCTAGATACTGATCAAATCAGAAAAAGACAATAGCAGAAGTCACTGAATCAAGTGTAAAAATAGCAAAGATTTTGAAAATCTGTCAGTCCTGTCCAGTTTATGTCCTGTTTCTTCCCTGCCTAATCCCAGATGTAGAGTTTCTATCTTCACCCGAAGTTATTAGAACTCATCAAACTTTCCATGGCTTTAGAGTCTTTGGCAGTGATATGCTAAATTTGAGGAAAGAAGTTATATGACATGCAAAATTCCCTCTAGGCCTTCTTTCTACTCTCTTCTTCTAGCATTTGGAGTCTTTCAAATTCTTCTGAGAACTAGGGGCTCATGTATCCAACTTTGAAGATGTATCTTCTCTCCTAAAATAACAGGCTCATTAAAAAAAAGTCCCCAGAATTCTTCTGAAGAAGAAATATTTTACTACTATTATAAAAATATATTCTTCTGGAGGAGAAATACTTTTCTACTATTATAAAAATATACAAATACGTAAAAATATAAGATACATTATAGGAGTCAAAAAGATTTCCTTTACAAGCTTTTCTCTGATCAGTAATTGATCAGTTTTTCTCTTCTTATTTACTTCCTAAGTCCAGCCCTCCCCCCCACTCAAAAAATAAATAAATAAAATAAAAAATAAAGGCAACAGAAGTTGCTATCTCCCTTTTAAATTACTTTCTTTTTTTAAAAAGGAGATTTCTGTAGCAAATATCTATCTTCAGGTTTTTCTCTTGATCTCTTTTGGAGGCGAAGCACATGAAGCAGAACCACAGGAGCTTCAGATTTCAGCCTTAAAGACAACATGAGATTCAAATGAGGAAAATCTTGCCATGGATATTGGTTCCATGATGCTATGATTAGAAATGAAGCCAGACAACTCCATATCCAGAACCCAGAACTCTGGGACTGTCACCAGAATTCTGTGTCTTATTTCCTGGAGTGCATCTATACTGCAGGTAATCTGAAATACACTCTGCTCACATACACTGAATATTCGTTCAATATTTCATGCCTTTGAACTTGCTGGCTCTTCTGCCTGAAATGTCCTTTCTTTCTCCTTCTGGAAAGGTTTCTCTGTCCTTTTGCCTTTTCAAAAAATCCTACTCTCTAAGAAGTTTTATTCATTTTCTATTGCTATTGTAACAGATTATCAGAAATTGAGTGACTTAAAACAATACAGATTTATTACCTTGTTTTCCTAAAGATCCTGAGTCTAATATAGGTCTGTAGGACTACATTCCTTCTGGAAAACTTAAAGCAGAATCAAGTGCCTTATTATCTTCAGTTTCTAGAATAGTCTTACATTCTTTGGCTCATATCTTCCTCCACAACCTTAAAGATAGCAGCATAGCATCTTCCCATCTGTCTCTTATTTGTTGTCATATCACCTTTGAATCTCTGTTCTACTGCCTCTCTTAGAAGGATCCTTGTGATTACATTGGGTATGCCACGATAATCTCCCATCTCAGCATCCTTTTATTTTAGCATATCTGTGAATTTCCTTTTGCCATGGAAGATAACATATTTGTAGTGTCTAGGGGATAGTTCTGGTAGCGTAGTGGTTACGAATAGGGCTGCAAACCTTAAGGTCAGTGGTTCGAAACTACCAGCTGCTCCGCGGGAGAAAGATGAGGCTTTCTACTCCCGTAAAGATTTACACCTTCGGAAACCCTGTACAGGGTCGCTATGGGTCGGACCCGACTCGATGGCACTTAACAACAACAACAACAACAACTGAAGAGCATCTTGACTGCTTCCAA
>NW_006408591.1:10700992-10707734 GCF_000296735.1 Chrysochloris asiatica | reverse complement strand
TTATGCCGTCTAAAGAAGGTATTTGAAATAAACAAATCATTTGTCTTGCAGAAATCTATCATTCATTCTCCAGCATCATTTCTATCACCAAGTCCAAATTTTCCAACTATCGGATACATAACAATATTTCAGTCCTGATCCCTTTATTACAAGTTTCCTCATCTGTTCATGAGGATTAGAATATTATCCCATATGTTGTTAATAGGATTACATAGGTAAAATATTTAGAAGAGTGCATGAACATTCAATGAATCTTAATTATATGGAAGCAGTAGTCAAGAAATCAAGCAATTTATTGATTTAGGCTAAACTGCTGCACAAGACCTCTTAAAAATGCTCAAGAGCAAAGATGTCAGTTTGAGGACTAAAGTGTGCCTGAACCAAGCTATGGCATTTTCAATCATCTCACATGCATGTGAAATTGAACAATAAATAAGGAAAAGTGTAAATGAATTCATGCATTTGAGTTATAGTATTGGAGAAGAATAGTAAAGGTACCATGCACTGCCAGAAGAACAAACAAATCTGTGTTGGAACAAGTACAGCAAGAATGCTCCTTAGAAGCCAAGTTGGCCAGACTTCATCTCTCATACTTAGGACATATTATAAAGAGAGATTAGTCCTTGGAAAATGACATCATACTTGGTAGGGTGGAAGGTCAGCAAAGAAGAAGGAGACCCCAAGCAAGATGAATTGGCATAGGGACAGCAGCAATTGGCTCAAGCATAACAGTAATTGTCAGGATGGCACAGAAATATGTAGTGTTTCGTTCTGTGGTATATAGAGTTGCTGTGGGTCGGAACCGAGCATATGGCATCTAACAACAATACTGACAATTAGTTTTGGGAATCTTTGTGCTTGTATGAGGCTTATTTGATTTAAATAGGCTGTACAGTCATCAAAAGCTGATTATTAATCATTCTCCAGTGGTTAGAATTTAAATTATAATTAATTAAAATTTTAGTTGTTATTAAGTGTCATTGAAATTAAAAATCAAATACATTTATTGGGCTTTTAATTTTATGTAATTAAATATAATTTTGTAATCAGAGTCCTTGTCTGGCACTCTAGAATAAGCACTGGACCACAAGGTCCATTTGAACCTCAAGATGGGCCTTGCAAATTCACCAGCCTCTCCTTGGAAACCTATTCAGGATTACAGTGAGTGGACACTGATTTGACAGCACTTAATCACGCCAACAACATATAATTACTGACCACCATTCCTCTGTCAGGAGGTAGCATTGTGGGTTACAAATCAAGCTGCTAAGTCCAAGATTAGCAGTTTGAATCCGCCAGACACTCACTGGGGAAAAAATGAGGTTTTGTGCTCTCATAAAGAGTACAGCCTCAGAAATTCTATACAGGGTCACTATGAGTCAGAACAGACTCAGTGACACACAACCACCACTATTCCTCTGTCAGTTTATTATACAGTGTTGACTTATGTGTTATTGGAAGCTATGTCACCAGTATTTTAAATACCAAAAGGGTCATCCATGGTCACAGACTTCAGTGAAGTTTTCAGACTAAGAAAGACTAGGAAGGAGAGGCAAACTACTTCTGAATGTTTAGTCACTGAAAACCTTATGAATTGTAGCAGAAAATTGTCAGATACAGTGCCACAAGACTAAAACAGAAATAGCACCAGAATATTGTCATAGATTGTGCCAGAAATTGAGTCTTTCAGGTTGGCAGGTACTCAAAATGTGACTGGAGAAGAGTTGCCTACACAAAATTTAGTTAATACTGAAGACTCAAATGGAGTAAAGCTTTCAGGAACTTCTTTTGCTGATAGGACACAACTCAAATGAACAGAAACAACTGCAAACATCCATTAATTATCAGAATGTTAAGTACAAAGTATGAATCTAGGAAAGCTGGAAGTTGTAAAAAATGAAATGCAATACATAAAAATCTGTATTCTAGGCACTAGTGAGCTGAAATGGACTGGCACTGGTCATTTGTAATCTGACAATCATATGCTGCTGTTGCTGTTAAGTGCCTTCAAGTTGGTTCCGACCCATAGCGAGCCTGTACAGGGTTTCCGAGGCTATAAATCTTTAGGGGAGTAGAAAGCCTCATCTTTCTCCCGCGGAGCCGCTGGTAGTTTCGAACCGCTGACCTTAAGGTTCGCAGCCCGATTTGTAACCACTATGCTACCAGAGACAATCATATATGATTTACTATATTAGCAATGAAAAACTCAAGAGGAATGGCATAGCATTCATCATCAAAAAGAACATTTGAAGAACTATCTTGAAGTACAATGCAGTCCGTGGAAAAATAATATCCATACATCTACAAAGAAGACCAATTAATACTACTATTATTCAAATTTACCCAGCAACCACTAAAACTAGTGATGATGAAATTGAAGAATTTTGCCAATTTCTTCAGTCTGAAATTGATTAGGTATGCAATCAAGATGTATTGATAATTACTGGTGATCAGAATGCAAATGCTAGGAAAAAGGAAAGATTAGTAGTTTGAAAATATGTCCTTGGTGATAGAAATGATACAGGAGATCACATAATAGAATTTTGTAACCTATGGCTTCTTCATTCAAATACCTTTATTAAACAAAATGAAAGGTAATTATACACATAGACCTCACCTGACAGAATACAAAGAAAATAAATTGATTATAAATATGGGAAAAGTCAGTAGAAAATCTCTATAACACCAACTTAAACAAGGCCAAGGGCAGACTGTGGAATAGACCTTTAATTGTTCATATGCAAGTTCAGGCTGAGGCTAAAGAAAATTAAAACAAGTACATGAGATCCAAAATATGACCTTGTACATCTAACATTTGTTGTTGTTGTTAAGTGTCATTGAGTCAGTTCTGACCCATAGTAACCCTGTATAGGGTTTCCAAGGAGAAGCTGGTGAGCTAGAACCACCAACCTTGTGATACAAACCAAACTTACAGTCCAGCACATTAATTCACAGCACCTCACCAGGGCTCCACATAGAACACATCTAACCTGAATTAACAGACTAACTCAAGAACAGATTTGATGCATTTGACACTACTGACCACAAGACTGCCATAAAAGAAGAAAGCAAAAAGTCATTAAAAAGACAGGAAAGAAATAAAATACCAACATGGGTGACAAAAGAGACTCTGAAACTTGCTCTCCAGTATAGAGATGAGAAAGTGAATGGAAGAAATGACGAAGTAAAAGAGATGAACAAAAATTTTCAAAGGACAGCTTAAGAAGATAGTTAAATATAATGAAATATGTAAAGATCTGGAGTTTAGAAAACCAAAAGGGAAGAACATGCTCAGCACATCTCAAGCATAAAGAACTAAAGAAAAAAATGAATCCTCAACTTGCAATATTGAATGATTCCATAGGCACAGTGGAATGTGGAGATACAAGAACTGAACAGAAAATGTAAAAGATCAGCACGAGAATATAAAGCCAGATATTACAACAAAAGATCTGGAGTCAGAAAGCCAAAAAGGAAGAACATGCTCAGTATTTCTAAGCTGGAGGAACCAAAGAAAGAAATTCATGCCTTGACTTTCATTTTAAAGTATTCTCTGGGCAAATTATTGAATGATTCAGAAAGCATCAAAAGAAGATGGAAGGAATACATAGAGTCACTGTACCAAAAGGAAATGGTTGATGTTCAACCGTTTCAGGAGGTAGCATATGATCAAGAGCCAATAATACTAAAGGAAGAAGTCCAAGGTGCATTGAAGGAATTGGCAAAGAACAAGGCATCAGGAATTGTTGGAATAAAAACAGAAATCTTTCAAGAAAATGAGGTGGCACAGGAAGCACTCACTCATCTCTGCCAAGAAATTTGGAAGACAACTATCCGACTGTGTGATTGGAAGCAATCCATATTTGTGCTCATTACAAAGAGAGGTGACCAAATGGAATGCGTAAATTACCAGACAATTGCATGATATTCCATGCTAGTAAAGTTTTACTCAAGGTAATACAGAAAAAGCTACAATCATGCATTGACAGAGAACTTCCAGAGGTTCAAGCTGGATTCAGAAGAGGCCGTGCAATGAGGTATATCAGTGCTGATGTCCAATGGATCTTGGCTGAAAGCAGAGACTATCAGAAAGATGTTTACCTGTGCTTTATTGACTTTTCAAAGGTGTTTGATTGTGTGGATGATGACAAGCTTTGAACAACATTGCGATGTATGAGTATTCCAGAACACTTAATTGTGCTCATGAGGAATCTGTACATGGGCCAAGAGGCAGTTGTTTGAACAGAACACGGGAACACTTAATGGTTTAAAATTAAGAAAGGTGTATGACAGGGTTTAATTTTTTCACCATACTTATTTAAATGGTATGCTGAACAAATAACCTGAGAAGCTGGGTTATATGAAGAAAAGTGTGGCATCAGGATTGAAGAAAGATTCATTAACAACCTGCGTTATGCAGATGATGCAACCTTGCTTGCTGAAAGTGAAGAAGACTTAAAATATTTACTGATGAAGATCAAAGAGCACAGCCTTCTGTATGGATCATATCTCAATGTAAAGAAAACAAAAATCTTCACCACCAGACCAATAAACAACATTCTTATCAATGGAGAAAAGACTGAAGTTGTCAAGGACTACATTCTTGGATTAACTATCAACACTCATGGAAGCAACAGTCAAGAAATCAAAAGATGTATTGCATTAGGCAAATCTGCTGCACACCTTTTTAAACTGTTGAAGAGCAAAGATGTCAGGTTGAAGACTAAGGTTCGCGTGACCCAAGCTGTGGTATTTTCAATAACCTCATATGCATGCAAAACTGGACAGTGAATAAGGAAGACTGTAGGAGAATTGATGCTTTTGCATTATTGTGTTGGAGGAGAATATTAAAATGGGCTTCCAAGTGAACCAACAGGTCTTTGTTGGATGAAGTGCAGCTAGAGTGCTCGTTGGAGGCTAGGATGGCCAAACATCGTCTCTCATACTTCAGACTTATTTTTAGGAGGGACCAGTCGCTGGAGAAGGATATCCTGTTTGGTAAGGTGGCGGGTCAGATTAAAAGAGGAAGACTGCCAGTGATATGAATTGACAAAGTGACAGTATCAGTGGGCTCAGGTGTGGCAACAATAGTGAGCTTGGCCCAGGGTTGGGCAGTGTTTCATTCTGTTGTGCATAGGGTCACTATGAGTTGCTCCCATCTCAACTGCACCTAACAACAATAGGCACAGTATTGAATGATGCAGAAAGCATCAAAAGAAAATAGAAGATATACACAGAATCAATGTACCAAAGATAAATGTTTACTGTTCAACCATTTCAAGAGGCAGCATATGATCAAGAATTGTGGGTATTGAAGGAAGAAGTGAAAAACAAAAACAAAAACAAAACTATGTTTCAGGAATTGACAATACAAATGGAAATATTTCAACAAACTGATGTAACATTGAAAGCACTCACTCATCTATTCAAGGATATTTGCAAACTAGCTACCTGTCCAACTAATTTCAAGAGATCCATATTTGTGCCCATTCCAAAGAGAGGTTTACCCAACTGGATGCAGAAATCATGAACAATATCATTAATATCACATGAAAGTAGAATTTCATTGAAGATAATTCAAAAACAGCTGCATCAGTTCATTGACAGGGAACTGCCAGAATCTCAAACTGGGTTCCGAAGAGAATGTAGAACCAGGGATGTCATTGATGACATCAGATGATTCTTAGGTGGAAGCAGAGAATACCAGAAAGATGATGTATGAATCATGACAAGCTTTGGATAACATTGTGAATAATGGGTATTCCAAAATACTTGACTGTGTTCATGAGGAACCTGTACATATAACAAGAGGCAATGGTTTGAACAAAATAAGGAGATACTTAAAATCAGGAAATGGACTTTCATACTTAGACAAGATCTTAGAAATTTCAGTTCAGAGTGTCAAAGAAGCAGCAACTGTGATGGTACTGGTGACAATGGGTATTTGTGGTGATTTTTGAAGAAAGATTGCCAGCACACTAAAGTCTTTATGGAAGACAGAGGGCGGAAACAGTAAAGAGTTTATTCCCATTGCAGAAACAGCCCAGCAATTTACAGAAATAGATGGACAAAAGTCTTTTCTCTTGTGTTTTGTTATTTTTGTTTTTTTTTTTTTTTCTTTCCTTCAAGCTTTGTATTCACTTTCCCTTGTCACACCCTCTCTGTCCAGTCTGAGCATCTCTGCAATAGTGGGATTGCACCCCCAGAGAAAGTTCACCATTGTTCTCACAAGTTTTGTGACACAGAATGATTAAAACTGAACTTCTGTGGTGTGCAGGGCAAGGATTTGTCCAGAGTGCAAACAGGAAACATCTGGAAGTCTCAGTTGGCTTTGGAGACTAGAGTCCATTTTTTTATTTTTTTTTATTTTTTGCTGTCCACTAGGTGGTGCCAAACAATTACTTAGGTTTTCCTGGGATTTGTTTTATTTTAAGTCATTACACCTTGAAGATGGTGGATCGGGTAGACGTGTAGTGAGGAGCTCAGTCAACAACACAGAATACTGGGTCAAGAGGACTCATGAGTTGGTGTTGGAACTCTAGAACAAATATAAAGGTATGTTCAGAAGGTTTATAGCTGGGAAATTTGCAGGAGAATCCAGAAATCCATTATTTTCTGGATCAAGACATTCAGCTGTTCCAGGAGCCGCCATCTTGGGAGAGCTTATCTTGATTGTACCAGGAATGATAGGATTAGGAGAGAACATGTTGATTGTATCTTGATTATATCAGGATTGTATCAA
>NW_006408591.1:10700043-10700892 GCF_000296735.1 Chrysochloris asiatica | reverse complement strand
GGAAACCCTGTACAGGGTCGCTATGGGTTGGACCCGACTCGATGGCACTTAACAACAACAACAACAGGGGATAGTTATGTGGATATGTTGAGGTTCTGGGAGGAGAACATTATTCTGCATTCTTTCTACCATAGAAGATTTTATTGAATTCCATTCACAAAGTAAGTCTTTGCCTTCCTCAGACTACTATAAGACCTTTGATATACATCTGCTCAAATCAGAGTATAGGCAGTTAAGGTACTTATCTATGGAAGATGTTAGAACAACCCTGTAAATGTATTTTATAGAAAAAAGTCTTCAGAGGTAAGTCTGTTTGGTTAGAAGAAATACTTAGATAAGTTATTTGTTGTTGTTGTTAACTATCATTAAGTCACTTCTGACTCATAGTGACCCTGTACAAGAGCCTAACAAGTTACTTATGGGGACCATAAAGAAGATGATAACAAAATGGCCACACACTATTTCTAAACAGAGCTTTTTTTTTTGCAGAATGGTCCTGTGGCTCCCATTGCTACCCATTTAGAAACTTCTCAACCATAAGACTCAACCTCCTTTCTAAATAAACAATGAATCCATACTTAAGAGCAGAATGATTCACAATCAGATTATTGTTGTTGTCAGGTGCCATCAAGTTGGAATTGACTCATAGCGACCCCATGCACACCAGAATGAAACACTGTCCAATCCTGGGCCAACATCACTACCACCACCATACTTGATGCCATCAATGATGTCACCTGGTTGATCCAACTCATTGGGGGTCTTCCTCTTTTTCTCTGACCCTCCACCTTACCCAGCATGACATCCTTCTCAAGCGACTGTTCTCTCCGGACAATGTGTCCAAAGTAT
>NW_006408591.1:10693202-10694993 GCF_000296735.1 Chrysochloris asiatica | reverse complement strand
CCAGGATCGGACATTGTTTCGTTCTGCTGTGCATGGGGTCACTGTGAGTCGGTTCCGACTCGATGGCATCTGACAACAAGTCATTTCTCTTTTGATTTTATTGTGTCTCATAGCTTTATAGTAGCGCAGTGGTTATGAATCTGGGTATTAACTGCAAGATCAGCAGTTGGAAACTACCATCTACTCCATGGGAGAAAGATGAGGCTTTCTGCTCCCATAAAGATTTATAGCCTCAGAAACCCTGTTCAGGATCGCTATGGGTTGGGACCAACTTGACGGCATTTCACAACAATAACATAGCTTTATATAAATACTTTTGGTGGACTTTTATGATGTTTGACTTTGGGACTTATTCCTTAATTTGGCCTTCCTCCTACTTTTATGGGAGCTTCTATATGTCGCTCACATTACAAGAGACAAAAACTCCAGCCATACAGACAAACTAAATTTGTGCCCTGTAAAACTCCACCAAAAAGGCAAGAGCCATACCAGCTGCTATATATCAGAAATACATGTACAACTAACACCTAAAGAGAGGCTCAAGAAAAATGAACAGAGAAGCCTATTTTCTGATCACACCCAGTAGGAGACAATTTGGAGTATGCTTAAGAATACACCATCATGTATTTGTTATGTCCCATTGAGTTGGGACTGACTTATAGTGACCCTATGTAGGGTTTCCAAGGAGTAGCTGGTGGACTTGAACCACCGACATTGTGTTTCAAACTGACCTTGCAGTTCAGTGTATTAGCCCACAGCACCTCACCAGGACACAACACCATCATGTATTCATCTAAGTAACCCAAAAGCAACAGCACCACAATGCCTAAAAACTAGCAGAAAATTTCTGCTTATGTCTCGAAGCAAGCTAGAGTAGCTTAGACAAATGGCCAAGAGGTAGAGCTAGGGATGGAATCAGAAGATGATAGGCTCTGGAATTGCCTGAAGGGGAATTAGGAGATCGATATTCAGGTGCATCTAAATGTTCCACAGAAAAACAGAGGAAAATAAGGAAATAGTCAGAGAGTGCTACGGGAAGAGACTAGCAAAATCAACACAACATTGGAATCAATGAAGAACCTGTAAGAAGAGGACCAGAAAATAAATGCCAAAATATCAGAAATGGGCAAGACACTTAAAGGGCAAAGGAGTAGAATTGAAGGAATAGAAGCCAGAATAAAAGAACGTGTACAAAGAGCTCCAGATGATTATGCCGAAATATTAGAAATGGACAAGACACTTAAAGGACAAAGGAGTAGAATTGAAGGGACGGAAGCCAGAATCAGTGAGCTTGAAGACAAATCTCTCAATATCGTTAAGATAGAAGAACTAGTAGAAAAAAAAAAGAATTTAAAAATCTGAAGAAAGCCCAATATTCATGTGGAAAAACATGAAGAGGATTAACTTGAAGCTGATTAGATTTCCAGAACAGGAAGGGACAAAAAAACAAAACCAAACCAAAAAAAAATTTACAAGAGAGATAGTTAAAGAGCTGCTGGTGGAGAATTTCCATAACACCTTGAAGGACAAGCAGATAGGAATCCAAGAAAGTCAACGAATCCCAGGAAAGACAGACCCCAAAAGAAAATCAGAGAGACATACCATAATCAAACTTTTCAAAACCAATGACAAGGAGAGAATTTTGAAAGCACCTATGGGAAAAAGACATGCTAATACAAAGGAAAGCAAACAAGATTAAACTCCGATTACTCAGCAAAAACTATGTAGGAAAGAAGACATTGGAGAGATATATACAAAACTGAAAGAAAAAAAAATGCTAATCAAATATGA
>NW_006408591.1:10688828-10692020 GCF_000296735.1 Chrysochloris asiatica | reverse complement strand
GAAACCCTGTACAGGGTTGCTATGGGTCGGAACCGACTCGACGGCACTTAACAACAACAACAATAAGATGGATCTAGGATGAAAGTAGAGAATACCCGGAAGATGTTTACCTGTGCTTTATTGACTATGCAAAGGCTTTCAATTGTGTGGATCATGTCAAACTATGGACAGCATTGCAGAGAATGAGTATAATGGAACACTTAATTGTATTCCCGAGGAACCTGTAAATAGACCGAGAGGCAATAGTTCAAACAGAACAAGGGAACACTAAATAGTGTAAAATAGTAAAGCTGTGATCCAGGGTTGTATTCTTTCACCATACTTATTAAACCTGTATGTTTAACAAATAATCTGAGACTGGGTTATATGAAGAAAAATGTGGCATCAGGATTGGAGGAAGACTCATTAACAATTTGCGATATGCAGATGATACAATCTTGCTTGATGAAACTGAAGAGGACTTAAAACATTTACTTATGAAGATCAAAGAGCACAGTCTTCAGTATGGATTGCATCTCAATGTCAAGAAAACAAAAATCCTCACCACTGGACCAATAAACAACATTCTTATCAATGGAGAAAAGATTGAAGTTGTCAAGGACTTCATTCTTCTTGGATCAACTATCAACACTAATTGAAGCAGCAGTAAAGAGATCACATGACATATTGCATTAGGCAAATCTGCCACACAAGACCTTTTTAAAGTGTTGAAGAGCAAAGATGTCAGCTTGAAGACTAAGGTGCCCCTGACCCAAGCCATGGTATTTTCAATAACCTTATATGCATGAGAAAGCTGGACAGTGAATAAGGAAGACTGTAGAAGAATTCATGCTTTTGAGTTATGGTGCTGGAAAAGAATATTGAAAGTGCCATGGCCTGCACAAAGTATCAATACATCTGTGTTGGAAGAAGTGCAGCCAGAGTGATCCTTGGAGGCCGGGATAGATGCCTCTCATACTTTGGACATATTGTCAGGAGTTACTAGTCACTGGAGAAGGATCTCATGTTTGGTAAGGTGGAGGGTCATAGAAAAAAGGAACACCCCAATGAGATGGTATGGCCAAGTGGCAGTGTCAATGGGCTGAAACATGGCAACAATTGTGAGGTTGGCCCAGAACCAGACAGTGTTTCGTTCTGTTGTGCATAGGGTCACTATGAGTTAGTACCTACTTGATACCACCTAACAACAACAACAACAACATGGATAGTTAATCTAAACATCAGTGTATTGAATGTACCAGTCAAGAGACAGAAAGTAGCAGAATGGATAAGAAAACATGATCCTATAATATACTATCTCCAAGAGACTCACCTAACACACAAAGACAATAACAGATGAAAAGTTAAAGGGTAGAAAAATGTATGTCAAGCTTATTACAATAAAAATCAGCAGGTGTGGTAATAAAAATCTCAAAGAAAATAAACTTTAATGCAAAGACCAACATAAAAGACAAGGAAAGTCATTATCTTCTGGTTATAGGGTCAGTTGAATCAGTGGACATAACCATAATAAATATATATGCTCTCAATGAAATAGCCACAAATTACATAAAGCAAACACTATTGCAATTGGAGAAAGAAATAGACACCTATACAATAATAGTGGGAGATTTTAGTACATGACTTTGGAAAAAGGACAGAACAGCCAGAAAGAAGTTCAGCAGAGACACAGAGGAACTGAACAATACAATCAACTAACTTGACCTCACAGATCTGAACAGAGTATTCAACCCAACAGCAACATATTCTTTTCTAATGCACACTGAACAGTCTCCAAATAGATCATGTGTTATATCACAAAGCAAATCTCTGTAAATTTAAAAACATCAAAATATTACAAAGCATCTTCTCAGACCACAATGCTATAAAAAAAAAATCAACAACGGGAAGATCAAGGAAACAAAATCATATACATGGAAACAGAACAACACCCTTCTTAAACACTACTGGGTAATAGAACAAATAAAAATAAAACTAAAAAAATTCCTACAAATTTATGAGACTGAAAACACAAAATACTAAAACCTTTGGGACACAGAAAAAGCAGTGCTGACAGGACAATGTATTGCAATAAAAACACACATACAAGAAGAAGAAAGAACCAAAATCAACACAGTAATATAACATCTCTAACAATTAGAAAAAAAGAACAGTAAAGTAAAGCTACAGCCAACAGAAGAAAAGAAATAATAAAGATGATAGTTGAAATAAATGAGATAGAACACAGAAAACTAGAAACAAGACAAAAATAGAAACAATAGAAAAAATCAACAAGACAAGAAACTGATTCTATGAGAAGATTAATAAAACTGAAAACCTCTGGCATACTTAACAAAACAAAAGAGGAATAAGAAACCACATGGTAAACATTACAATAGAACCAATGGAAATAAAAAAGATAATAACAGAGTATGATGAAGAACTATACTACAACAAATTTGAAAATCAGGAGGAAATGGATGCATTTTTAAAAAAACATGACCTACCTAAACTTGCACAGAGTACAGTAGAAAACTTGAACTGATCAATAACAAAGGAAGAAATAGATCCGGTCATCAACAAAATTCCCAACCAAAAAAAGTCCAGGTCCAGAGGCCTTTACCAGTGAATTTTACCAAACATTCAGGGAACAGCTGACACTTATTCTATTCAAACTATTCCAGAATATAGAAAACCATGGAAAACTTCTTAACACATTTTATGATGCAAACATAGCCCTCATATGAACAACAGGGAAGGAGGTCCTTAAAAAAGAAAACTATAGACCAAATAGCCCTCTTGAACATAGATGCAAAAATTCTCAATAAAATCCTAGCCAATAGCATTCAACAACATATAAAAAAAAAAATACATCATGACTAAATGGGATTCATACCAAAGATGCAAGGATGGTTTAATACTAGAAAAACAATCAATGTAATTCATCACATAAATAAAAACAGGGAAGAAAAACTACACGGTTATATCGATTGCTGCAGAAAAGACATTAGACAAAATCCAACACACATTCTTGATAAAAACATTAAATAAAGCAGGAATTGAAGGAAAATTCCTCAAGTTAATTAAGAGCACATATAAATATACAACAGTCACAAAAGGAGAAATACTGTATACGACCATTATTTTAAAAGACTAAGAAAAAGAACCCACCCAAAAGGGGGAAAATATCTATCTATCTATCTATCTATCTAT
>NW_006408591.1:10686874-10688148 GCF_000296735.1 Chrysochloris asiatica | reverse complement strand
TTCTCCTTAAGAACAGGAACCAGAAAAGGATGCCTGTTATCACCACTCCTATTCAACATTGTTTTGGAAGACTTAGCCAGAGCTATAATGCAAGAAAGGGAGAGTGTTGTTGTTTGTTGTTAAGTGTTATCAAGTCAATTCTGACCCATAGTGACCCTATATAGGGTTTCCAAGAAGCAACTGGTGAGCTTGAACCCCTGACCTTGCAGTTCAAATGATTTTTCAGTCTGAGCATTAACCCAAGTGCCACAGGGAGATTAAATGTATCCAAGTTCACAAAGAAGAAGTAAAACTCTATTTGCAGACAATATATTCTTATATATTTTATAAAGATTTAGCAAGGAAAAAAAAACACACACAACTGGAAATCATTCAAAAATTCAGCAAAGTGGCAGGGTACAAGAGCAACATACAAAAATTAGTTGGATTCCTACCTACTAATAAAAAAAGCTCCAAAAAGCAAATAAGGAAAACAATACCATTTATAATAGTTACCCAAAGGATGAAATATCTAGGGATAAATTTAACCAGAGAAACAAAGGACCTATACAAAGAAAACTACAGAACATTATTACAAGAAACCAAAAGAGACTTACAAAAGTGGAAGAATAGACCATGCTCCTGAATAGGAAGACTTAACATTGTGAAAATGTCAATACTGCACAAGGCAATTTACATATCTAATGCAATCCCAATCCAGATTCCAACAACATTCTTCAAAGACATGGAAAAAAACAATCACAAGTTTATGTGGAAAGGAAAGAGACCAAGGATAAACAAAGCACTGTTTAAGAAGAAGAAGAGGGTGGAAAGCCTCTCACTCCCTGATTTCAAAATTTACTACATGGCTACAGTGTTCAAAACAGGCTGGTACTGGTACAATGAAAAATACATTCATCACTGGAACAGAATTGGAATCCAGAAATTAACCCATCCATATACAGCCAAGTAAGTTTCGACAAAATACCTAAGTATATTGCATTTTGAATTTGACAATCACATGGTTTACTATGCAGGGAATGAAAAATTGAAAAAGAATGGTGTTGCATTCATCGTCAAAAAGAACATATACAGATCAGTCATGAGGTACAATGCTATAAGTGAGAGGATAATACGCATGCGCCTACAGGGAAGCCTAGTTAATACCAGTGTTGTTGTTGTTGTTGTTGTTATCAGGTGCCGTCGAGTTGGAACCGACTCATAGAGACCACATGCACAGCAGAATGAAACAATGTCTGATCCTGGGCCACCCTCACTACCGCTGCCACACTTGA
>NW_006408591.1:10672004-10682776 GCF_000296735.1 Chrysochloris asiatica | reverse complement strand
ACCCCCAACGAGATTGATCAGCCAGGTGGCATAATTGATGGCACTGAGTGTAGCAGTGGTAATGAGGTTGGCCCAGGATCAGACATTGTTTCGTTCTGCTGTGCATGGGGTCCCTATGAGTCAGTTCCCATTCGATGTCACCTGACAACAACAACAACATATTGGTTGCGGAGGATATGGTCTCTTCAACAGATGCTACTGGCAGAATTGGACAGTGATATGAAAAAGACTAAAAGGAGAACTTAACCTCACACCTTATACAAAAACCAATTCAGCATGAATTAAAGACCTAAATGTGAATCCCAGAATTACAAAAGCCATCAATGAAAAAATAGGGAAAATGTGTGAGCTCTAATACAGGGCATACACAGACTACCAAACATTTTCAAACTTACACAAACAAAAATAGACACAACAGATCAATGGGGCATACTAAAAATTTAAAACTTATGTGCATCAAAAGACTTCACCAAAAGAGTAAAAAGGAAACCACCAGAATGGGAAAAAATATTTTGCAACAACACATCAGATAAGGGACTAATTTCCCAAATATATAGGAATCTATAACACCTCTACAAGAAAAAGACAAATAACCCAATAAGAAATGGGCACAGGACATGAATAGACACTTCACCAAGGAGGAGATCTGGGCAGCCAACAAACATATGAAGAAATGTTCATGATCACTCGCCATTAGAGAGATGCAAATCAAAACAACAATGAGATATCATCTCACACCAGCAATAACAGCAAAGATTAAAAAAAAGGAGAGGACAATAAGTGTTGATGAGGATGTGGAGAAACGGTCCAACCATTTGGAAAACAGTATGGTGCTTCTTAAGGTTGGAAATAGAGATATCTTATGATCCAGCAATTCCTCTACTTGATATTTATCCACAAGAAATAGGAGCCATTATGCAAGTAGATATATGCACACCAATGTTCATAACAGCACTATTTATAATAACAAAAAGATGGAGACAGCCTAAGTACCCATCTATGGAAGAATGGATAAACAAACAAACTTTGGTAGGTACACACAATGGAATGCTATGGTACCTTGAAGAATAACAAGGAAGCAATAAGCCACCGCATAACATGGATAAACCTTGAGGATATTATGATGAGTGGAAATAGTCACAAAAGGAGAAATATGACATACATCCATTATTGTAAAAGATTAAGAAAAAGCGCCCACACTAAAAGGGGGGAAATGTTGTTTTCATTTGTAATTATTTATTTATTTTTTTCTTGGTCACCAGGGTGTATGGGGTGGGGTGAGGGGTAGGGTGGGGTAGGTGGAGCACAGGGTAGGGAATAGACACAGGATAATGAGCTCTGGTAACTTAGTGGTTACGAATCAGCCTGTCAACCGCAAGGTCAGCAGTTCGAAACTACCAGCTGTTCCGCGGGAGAAAGATTAGGCTTTCTGCTCATGTAAAGATTTACAGCCTCGGAAACCCTGTTCAGGGTTGCTATGAGTCGGTTCCAATTCCACGGCACACAGCCACACAGTGGAACACAGGGTATGGAATAGACACACGATAGTTTTGGTGCTGCCGGGAGTGAAGGGGTGTGGGGGCGGTGGTGGTCATACACTAGAAGGGGAAGGGGAAAGGGAAAATAAAGTGGATGGGAGAATAGCTAGGTATGTTTACATGGGCTAAATAGGACAGAGGTAAATAATTATCTAAGTACAAACGTGGAACAATAGGGCTTGTGGATACAAAGATTGAGGCATGATTTGAATGGGTAAAAGTGGGAAAATAACGTTAGGATACTTGGCTGCCTTTTGAATCTTTATTTCCTTTGCCTGCTATTGTAAAATAGACACTTGAAGGGGAGAGAGAGGAATAGCCAGAAACATCACCATGTTTGTCTGTCTGCAGCCTATAACTATTTGGAATACCTAAAATGGGGCTAGAACTTGCCCAGTAAAGGAGGCTCCTTGCAGAGCCTTTGCAATGGACAAGACAATCATCTTCTGAGGTGGGACATTCCCATGTGAAAGGACAAGCTGACCAGTCCGGAGCAGCTAGAAAGAAAGACCAGCAGAAAAAATATAAAACAATAATAGTAATCCAACTGACTACTACAAGAATAACTAAGTTGGTCCCCAGGGAATCATCCAGGCAAGTGTTCAAGTCCCCTAGAGGAAAACCTCCTTCCAAGACTGAAACTCAAATGGAATACACTAGCAAGCATATGGTGCTGCTGCTGACCACATTGGTCACTGATAAGGGGAAGAGGGGGAAAAACAGCAATGAAGTTGTGAACTAAGTCTAACCACATTCACTAGACTCCTGTTAACCTGGATTGAGACCTGGTTAACCAGCAGTATGACAAGACCTGGGACTCCTGGCACCAGAGGACTAGAAGGAAGTGTGAAGCATCCAGCTGATAAAAAGTGAGGGGGGATGCACAAGAACACCCACACTTGCAGATAGTACCCATTTGACCTGGCATCAATGGCTCGATGATCAGAACATGACTAGAGGAAGAAAGAAGAGGGGAAAAAAAGGAGTAACCCATTATAAGTGGATGAACTTGACGTTTGCTTGTGGCAGTACGACAAAAGAGTGGACAAATCTCTACAGTAAGGATCATTCCCACACCCTTGTTATGCAGGTCAACAGGGAGGGGAACTTAGACATTTGTTACCCAAAATGGGGGGACAAAGGCAAGAAGTGACTGGCTTACAAGCTTTCAATAGGGAACCTAGCTCCAGAGGATACAGGGAAAGGTAGAACCTCCACTGAATTGTTTCCAACCTATCTAGACTGGGTTGATAAAAGGTGAGAGGGAAAGGACTCTTGTGGTTCAATAGGGAATGATTGCTATCAGGTCTGACAGTGAGTGTTGGAAAGGTAAATGTAAATGTTTGTAATAAAAGGAGGGGAACTGCTGATTTTACAGCCCAGAAGCAGAGATCCCTGAAACCATCAAAGGAGAAAAGTGAAGTGTGAGACCCTGTCTGGAGAGACAGTGATGCTAGGGATGGAGGCAGAGGCCATGATGTGGACAAAAGGAGCGGGGATTCTGGACTCAGGGAGAGGGGTTGTGTGCTGGTGGCCAGAGGGCAGGTGTGTGGGGTGTACCTTTTGGCTGTTTGATGTTGCATGCAGGAGATTGTTATCATTACAATGAAACAAAATAAGATAGGAAGAATGTAAAGATAATGTTCACCCATATAAACTAACACAAAATTAACAATAATTAAAAAAAAAAAAAAAAAGAATGGGTAAACAAACACACAATGGAATACTATGCTACCTTGAAGAATAACAATGAAGCTGCAAAACACCACATAACATGAATGAGCCTTGAGGACATAATCCTGAGTGAAATTGTCATTGTTTTTAAGGGCTGTCGAGTCAGTTCTGACCCATAGTGACCTTGTGTAGAGTTTCCTAGGAGTAGCTGTAAGCTTGAACCACTGACCTTGCAGTTCAAACAGCTTTGCAGTCTGGAGCATTAACCTACAATGCCCACCAGGTCTCCGAGTGAAATTAGTCAGACACAAAAGGACATACATTTCATAAGTCCATTATTATAAAATCATAAGAAAAGATTTTCATACTAAAAGAATAATTCTTTGAGAGTAGCTAGGTGTGGGAGGGAGGAGACAGTAACTCATGGTTCAGGGGATAGCCATATGTTAACTCAGGGGACAGGGAAGGCAATAAATAGGATGGAGGAGGCAATGCACAAGAAGGGAGAGAAGGGTAGAGGAATGGCAAGATAGGGAAAGGCTCTTGGAAGTATACATGGGTTAAATGAAATGGATATATACTGTGACCTTTGCATAGCCTTGGAATAATAAGGATCTATGATATAGGGATCGAAACAAAGGCTAAAGTGGTAAAGGAGATGAGATAATGTTAAGATGTTTGTATCTTTACAAAAGGACAAATGTTGCATAAAACCATTATTGTAAAAACTTAAGAAAAGATGCCCATACTAAAAACAAAAAAGTAAAAAGTAAAAAATGGTTACCAGGGGTGTGAGGGCAGCTTGGAAGATTGAAAGGGCAATATAAAAGGAAGAGAAGGCAATACACAATAAGGGGGAGGGGTGGAAGAACAAGGAAGATAAGGGAACACTTAGGTAAGTTTGCATGAGCCAAATGGGACAGAAGTAAATAGTGATGTATACACAACCTTGGAACAACAGGACTCTGTAATACAGGAAGTGAGACATAATCTGAATGGGTAAAAGAGGGGAAATAATGATAAGGTGATTAATTATATTATGGATATTTGTTCCCTTGCCTACTATTGTAAAATAAAAAGGAATATTGGGAAATATGATTATAGAAAGCTTGAAAGCCATCTTCAGCCTATAACTGATTGTTGTTGTTAAGTGTCGTCAAGTTGGTTCTTACTCATAGCAATCCTGCATAGCATTTCCTAGGAGTGGCTGATGAGCTTGAACTGCCAACCTTGTGATTCAAACTGACCTAGCAGTTCAGCACATTAACAGCCACACCAGGACTCCTATAACTGATTGGAATACTTAAAAGGAATTCTAGAACTTGCCAAGAGAAGAGGAATGACTGGTTGTTCTGAAGTTTAGGGAGACTTGGGAAGTCCTGAGCCCACGAACACTGACCTAGCCGCTTGGGAGGGAGAAGTGTCCAGCTGATATGAAATGTCCAAACTTGCAGATAGTGCCCATTTGATCTAGCTTGGATGGCTTGATGATCAGAACTCAACTACAGGAAGAAAAAGAAACTTGATACAGGAAGCAAATATAAATTGCTACAATTTGATGAACTTGACTTTTACTTATGAATGTAATAGCTCAAAATACCAACCGAAAGGGAAAGAGTCTTTACATAAAGGATCAAGCCTATCCACTCAGTACACAGAGTTCATAGGGATGGACAACTTAGGCATTGGCTACCTGAAATGTGGTGGTGGTGGGGTGGGGTTATAAAGGTACAGAATGACTGGCTTATAAGTTTTCAAGAGTGAGTTTAGTTTCAGAGGAAGGTAGGGGATGTAGAATCTCCACTGAATAGTTTTTATCTTATCTAGATCTAATCAGGCTGGGAGCTGCAAGGTCTGCAGTTCAAAACTACCAGCTGTTCCGTGGGAGAAAGATGAGGTTTTCTGCTCCTATAAAGATTTACAGCCTTGGAAACCTGGTACAGGGTCACTATGAGTCAGAACCGACTCCACGGCACATAACAGCAGCAACAACAAGATGGGTATAGTGAGAGGATATGAGGATGTTGCTGTTGTTGTTAAGTACCATCGAGTCGGTACCAACCCATAGTGACCTTATGCACAGCAGAAAGAAACACTGCCTGATCCCGGGACAACCTCACTACTGTTGCCACGCTTGAGTCCATCGATGCTGCCATTTGACCAATTCATCTCGTTGGGTGTCTTCCTCTTTTTCTCTGACCCTCCTCCTTACCAAACATGATATCCTTCTCCAGCGACTGCGCCCTCCTGACAATATGTCCAAAGTATGAGGGACAAAGTTTGGCCATCTTGGCCTCTAAGGAGCATTCTGGCTGCACTTCTTCCAAAACGGATCTATTGGTTCTTTTGGCAGCCCATGGCACTTTCAATATTCTCCTCCAACACCCTAACTCAAAGGCATCAATTCTTCTATGCTGGCCTTCCATGACATCATTATCGCTCCTAATGACATGTCTAGAACAAGTGAGTCATCTGTGTTCTGTTGTGATCCATAAGGTTTTCATTTGCCAAATCTCAGAAGTAGATTGTCAGGTCTTTTTTTCTCATCTGTATTCATCTGGAAGCCCTGTGAAACCTGTCTTCTATAGACAATCTTTTTGGTATTTGAAAATACTAGTGGCATAGCTTCCAGCATCATAACAACAGAAAAACTGCCACAGAACAACAAACTGATATGTGGCTGATGGAATTACCTTACCAGACAGCTTTTTCATTATAACAGAAAATTGATTTAAATAACGCATTTAATAAACACCCCAGTGTTAGGATTATTGCATGATTTTTAGAGGGAGCAGACAAATTTCAGTTTACTTAAAAATCACAACATGTAGTAGCCATGTCTATTTCTGTATAAATCTTGCAGTAACATTAGATGTGAAATCAACTAAACACAGCATTTTTATGCAGTTTGGACTTTGAGGTTTCAAATATTGTGATGAAGGTCTCCACACTCTAGCATCAGCCAAGCAAAAATGGCACCTCTTTGACCATGACATTGTTTCCTCATGATTTTTAAAGGCTCTGGTCTAGATTATGCAAGATAAGAGCATATTTGTAATTCAAGTCACATTTACATTATCAAGGGTGAATCATATATCCCAATATGACAAATGATAGTGCAAAATTTATATTTATCATAGGACACTGAACAAGTAATGTATGGAGTGTGAAATGTATGGCTAGAGCAAGAATGGGAAGTATGTCACCACTAACATACATTGTATCCACAGCATCCAATGCTAATCAGTCTGAAGCATTCTCCTATTGCCATGGATATGGCATCAGAATCCTTCTCAACACAAGATCAGGTAACCACTTTTAAACAAAATTGGCATTTGAGTTCAAACCTATCGGCTATTCGTTAGTCAGAGGGTTTTTAGTTCCTAGAAAGAACCAAAGAGACAGAAACGAGCCCATTTTCCTTTTTTACGCAATCTACTTTCTTTAAGGCACAAAAATGCTTCCTTTCTTTTCATTTTTTTAATATGAGAGAAATGGTCTTTAACCAAGAACTCAGTGGAGCAACAGTGCCACCCAATGGTTGGTTAGGTTAGTTTTGCATTGAACTGTAACAGAGACTGTCTTTCATGGATAAAAAATGGAACTGCAATTTGCTATTAGCTGCGAAAGCTGCTATTCACTGTTTTTCGAAATGATAGATACACAAAAGGTAGGGGACAAACTGAAAATGGGAACGGTCTTGAAACAAAACCCTCAGTCTGTCCCTTCTTTCAATTAAAATAGCTCAATCAAGAGAAAGTTTCCCAGTGAATTACCAAATGAAGAGGACAAAGAATTTTCACATCTCATTTATAAATCAGTGGAAAAGGCAAGTTTTCCACCCTCCTCCACCCTAACATTGTGCATTATTCTTTTTCCTCACTATTTTCTAATAAATCAGAATGCTAAACTACCCTTATAGACATATTAGAGTATGTATTACATTGTTTTATATGCAAATTCTTTTAAAAGGCAGATTGTAAAGGGTATGACAATTGTTATACATAGAACTATTATTTAGTTTAAAGGAAGTAGAATTTACATTTCCCAAATTGGAGACCAGTCAAGCTTTGAGATTCAAGTAAGCAACATAAATCTGAGCCTTTTGCAGTGTGAAATCGAAGCTCTGACTCTATTAATAGAAAAGGTGAGTAATAGATTTCTCTAGTTTGATGGTGGTGGAATTTTATTACCCAATCATCCTGATTTGCATAGTTCACCAACCATTTTTCCAAAAGGAGATGACAGGTATTCCCCAGGCACTGAGGTCAGATGTTATAAGTGCTGAGGTTTTCTCCTTTGGAGGAACTTATTTGAAGATTCACAGACATCCCACAGTATTTAAGCCCAAGGAAAGGAAAAAGTCAGCTCTTTTTTTAAAATTCCAATAGAAAAACAACAACAACAACAAAAAAAACCCTACATTGATGTTCTTCAAACAACAACAGCAATAATCCAACAGTCAAACAGAATAAGTTGGTGCTGGGTTGATCTGTTTTTAATTTTTAAATGCATAAAGCCATGGCATGCAAATACTTATTACTGTTTATTGATGATTATTATGATTAATCACTTCTGAAGGAAAATAAAATTTCCAATCTGGCAACTACTAATAGCCAAAAGGCTTTTGCTCCGGCTTTTTTAATACAACCTTTACCCTCTCATTACATTCAGTTTTTATTTTGGTGACTTGAACTGTATTTTGCTGATAAATATGATTGATTGGAAAAAAAGACTCTGGCCTTGAAAAACCAAATTTATAGTCTGAACAGAAGTACATAGGAAATGTTTTATGCAAACACAAAAATTATATCCCTAGTGAGTCTGAGAAGAATATTCAACTAAGTTCATGTTTCTTCATTGAGTCAGTAAATAGGAAGTTTAATTAGAAGCCGCATTAGTTATTTTAGTATTTTTAAAATACTCATAATCTGGTTTTGAAATGAAGAAATTGTATGCACTAGTTCAATAGGAGCATAATGTGGGGTGTAAATGCATGACATTTAAATCAATTGGCCTGTGTTTGAATTCCAGTTCAACCATATATTATCTATGCAAATTTATATAAACTATTTAATGTCTCTGAGCCTCAGTTCCCCAACCTGTTAAATGGAAATACAAATAATTCTAAGCTATAATATCATTATTAGGATAAAGAGTATTGTCCATGGTGAGAAAGGATGGAGTATTCAGAAAATGTCCAGACCTTCAGTGATTGGAGATGGCAATATAAAGGAAGATTAATTCTGAAGTGCTTTAATCTTAGAACTATAACTACAGTAGCATCTTGGAAAGTAATCTCAGAGAAAGAGGCAGAGACAAAAACACAAAAGCAGTAAGATTGTGGGATCTGAGTTCAAGCCACCAAAATTCAAAGAGAAATCTACCACATCCATGATCCGATATTTTCAAATCTTGGTTTTCTCATCTGTAAAATAGGGGTGGTAATAACATCTCCCACAGAAGATATATGAAGATCAACAAAGATAAAACACATAAAGACTTTATACACTACACAGTTCATGTACATATTTAATAAATGAGACCTGAAAGTATTCATCATTTTCATTGTAGTCATAATAGTAGTATATAGTTGAGCCTGTACTACTGTCACTGAGAGAGGAAGAGTTTCATAGCTGTCAGGTCATGCAAAGTATAAGAGGATCCATAGGAATAAGAATAAAAGGGAACATTATCTACAGAATTTTGAATATATTCCTGAAATTCAGAATTATCTATTTAACTTATTGATTATTTGCTAGAAATGCTTTTCTATTCAACCTTACCAGGTAGAAAGTTTTGGGGAGACAATCCATGCCTTAATGAAATACAAATTCTAGTTGAGGAGACAGAACATTCAGATATTAAATGTCTAATGAGGGGAACCCATAACAAAGACTCAGAGAAGCACTTTTCCACAGCAGGTAAGACCACAGACTCTAAAATTATACACATGAATTTTTGCAATTTACCTCATTTTTCTATGTCTTAGATTTTACACTTATAAAAAAATATTAATATTGCTTACTTAGCAGGGCTCTAGAGCTCTAGTAGCATAGTGGTTACGAGTCAGCCTGCTAACCTCAAGGTCAGCAGTTCAAAACTATCAACCATTCCACAGGAGAAAGATGAGGCTCTCTGCTCCCATAAAGATTTATAGCCTTGAAACCCTATGCAGAGTTGCTATGGGTCAGAACCGACTCCACCTCATATACTACAACCACCACAATAGAACGATGAACCCTGGTTAGACACTGTAGGATAAGCACTGGTCTGGTAACTACAAGAATGACAGTTCAAACCCACCAGCCTTTCTCAGAAACCCTATACAGGGTTAGTATGAGTTGAAACTGATTTGATGTCACACAACAATAATAACAAGAAGCAGAGTTATTGTAAGAAAGAAATGATTTAAAATATACAAATTGCTTGAAATACATTCAGTATTAAATAAATATTACTTCTTTGTGATGGTGTAGGATAAGCACTGGAATGCTGGTCACAAGTTCAGTGATTCAGACCCACCAGTCCCTCCTTAGAAACCCTAAATATGATTCAGAATCTAGCAGTTCATATCAACCTTGAGGCTAAGTGGTTATCCTATACTGTCAGACCAGGACTCAATAACTATAGTTGGTTGGTTGGTTGTCACATGCCATCGAGTCAGAACTGACTCATAGCGACCCCATCCACAGCAGAACGAAACAATATCCGATCCTGGGCCAACCCTACCACCGCTGCCACACTTGACGCCATCAATGATGCCATCTGGCTGATCTATCCCGTTAGGGATCTTCCTCTTTTTCTCTGACCCTCCATCTTACCCAGCATGACATCCTTCTCTAGCGACTGTTCTCTCTTGACAATATGTCCAAAGTATGAGAGACAAAGCTTAGCCATCCTGGCCTCCAAGGAGCACTCTGACTGCACTTCTTCCAAAATATATCTAACTATAGTAGTTACTACTATTATTAGTCTGATTAATATTATTTGTCATAATACTAATATTTATATTGAAAATATTTCTACTTTTATTACAAATAAAGATTCAGTCTTATCTGCAACCTTCTGAGGCAAATGTATTTCAGAACTTTATTAGAAAGATAATACAGTGTGAACAGCATATAATATCCAATTGTCCCAGCATGATCTAGGACAGAATCTATAATCTAGTGCATTAATATTTCTATAATAAATGATATATACACTTTTACATTTGTGGATTAAATAAAAACCTATAAAGAAACTCACCTCCAGAAAAGTCATGTTTCATTGGCAAATGAGTTCGTATCAGGAAGTGTTTTACCACCAGCACATATTTTAAAACTTTAATGTTCCAGAGTTTTTGAATTTTGATTTAGTCAATCTGTACAGCTACAACAAAGTTTCCATGGAAAAACATCACAGGCAATTTGAGAAGATTTAAAAAGTTATCCCACCCCCCACCCAAGGTTGAGCAAGTAAATAATGTGATTATCTCTGAAGGGTTTGAAGTTCAAGTCTACCCAGAGTTGCTTTGAAAAAAAGTACTGTGTATCTAATTCCAAAACATCAGTCATA
>NW_006408591.1:10655049-10670814 GCF_000296735.1 Chrysochloris asiatica | reverse complement strand
CTCTGGGATACAGGGATTGAGACATGGTTGGAATGAGCAAAGGGTGGGGAAATCAGGTTAAGATGCTTGGCTGTCTTTTGAATCTTGGTTTCTCTGACATACCATTATAAAATAGATACTTGAGGGGGAGAGAAAGAAATAGCTAGGAATATCACCATTGAAATCTTGTAAGTCCGTCTTCTGCCTCTAACTAACTGGAATACCTAAAATGGGACTAGATCATGCCCAATGAGAGAGGCTTCCTGCAGAGCCTCTGCATTACATAAGACCTTATGTGGAATTCCTAACCCCATCCAGAATCTTCTGAGGTGGGAAATTTCCACTGGAAAGGACAAGTAGACCAGCCTGGAGTGGCTAGAAGAACAGAAGATGCTTCTTGAAAGAAAGAGCAATAGGAAAAATATAAAACAATAATGGCAGTCCCACTTACTACTATAAAAACAAGCAAGTTGCTCACCCAGGAAACATCAAAGCAAGCAGTTGGGTCTCCTCAAGCAAAACCCCCTTGCAACACTGAGACTCAATGAGAATACATGAGCAGACACATGCTTTGACTGGTGACCACGTTGATCATCAATAAGGGAAAGTGAGGGGAAAACAGCAATGAAGCTGCAAGATAAATCCAACCGTGTTCAATATACTTCTGTGAACCTGGGTGGAGACCTGGTTGGCCAGCGGTTTGATAAGACCTGGGGACTCCTGGGCCCAGAGTCAGTGACATAGCCACAGAGGACTAGAGAGGAGAATGAAGTTTCTAGCTGATAAGAAGAGAGGGCATATGCACATGAACACCCATACTTACAAATAATACCCACTTGACCTGGTTTCAATGGCTGGATGATCAGAGCTCAACTAGAAGAAGAAAGAAGAGGAAAAAAAGAGTAATATGATACAATTTGATTAACTTGACCTATACCTATGGATGCAGAACTCAAAAGAAAGAACAAATCTTTACAGAGAGGATCATTCCCACCCCCTTGATACACAGGGTAGACAGGTATGGGCAACTTGGACATTGGCTACCCAAAATGGAAGGGGGGCGGTCTACAAAGGCAAGAAGTGACTGACTTACAAGCATTCAAGAGGGAACCTAGAGCCAGAGGGTGCGGAGAAAGGTAGAATCTCCACTGAGTAGTATACAATCTGTCTGGGCGGGACTGATGAAAGGAGATGTAGATAGCACTCATGTGGTACAATAGTGCATAATTACTATCAGGACTGACTGTGAGGGTTGGAAATGTAAAGGTAGATATTTTGTAGCAAAAGGAGGAGAGTGGTTGATTTTGCAGTCCAGGAGCAGAGGTCCCTGGGACCATCGGGACCCTATCCATAGAAACAGTGATGCCAGAGATGGAGGCAGAGATGATGACGTGGAGTGATGAAGCGGCTGGGAACTCTAGAGCCAGAGAGGGAGAGGGGCTGTGTGCTGACGACCAGGGGGCAGGCTTGCAAAGTGTACCATTTGGCTGGTTGATGATACATGGATGGAATTGTAACCATGGCAATGAAACGATATACGAAAGGATGAATGTAAAGCTAATGTTCTCCCATGTAAACTAACACATAATTAACAATAAAACATTTTTTAAAAATTATGTGCGGACAGAAAATTTTAGCATTGCAGATGTATTTTGTTTAGCGATGTAATGTTTCATTTTAGAATTTGGATTGTTTTCTGAGGAACACATGCTTGTCCTGTCACTCTACTGTCTTCAACTCATCTAGATGGCATTGGAGTTTTGGCCCTTGGTAGGTCCCTGGGTGTTGCTAATGGTTTGTGCTTAGACACAAACTCAGAGTTTAGCTGTTCAAATCCAACCAGTTATGCCATGGAAGTAAGGCCTACTGATCTACCTTGATAAGATGTTGTTGTTGCTATGTGCCGTCAAGTTTGTCTGACTCATGGCCGCCCTGTATGGGGTTTTTGAGGAGAAACTGGTGAACTTGAACTGATTTGCAGTTCACATTGACCTTGCAGTCCAGTGCATTAACCCACAGTGCCACACCAGGAATCTTCAGTAAGATTTGTTGTTCTTAAGTGTCAACGAGTTGGTTTGGACCCATAGTGAACCTGTATAGGGTTTCTGAGGAACAGCTGGTGAGCTTGAACCTCTGATCTTGCAGTTCAAACTGACCTTGCAATCCAGAGCATTAACCCGCAGAGCCATACCAGGATTCCTAGGTAAAATTACAGCTATTGAAAACGTTATTGTGTGAAGTTCTTTCTACTCTTCTATGAGCTGAAATTGACTTGAAGGCAATGCTTTTTTTTTTTTTTTAAATAGGTAAATAAAAGAAGGTAATTATTTGAAATGAGCCTTCATTTCACATGATTAATTATGTGGTTGAATTAATCTTATGGTCTGTATATCAATTGGCAGAAAGGCTTCATCTTAAACGCCAGCTTTTTTGATTGGCTGTAAACCAAGTACCTAGGAGTCCATTGTGATTCATAGCAACACTGTAAGCCAGAGTAGAATTGTTCCATAGGGTTTTCAATGCTGTAATCTACAAGGAGCAGATTGTTTCATATTCTGCCCAATATTTTGTGCACAAAGACTCTGGAGGATGATGCCAAGCTCATTGTTATACAGGGATGTGATCAGCTATTAAGTTCTGCTATGAGCAAAGGATAAAATAATAGTATGAACCTATCCTAAAGTCTACTTTACTTGTTCTCTAAATATCACCCAGTCAAAACAAGTAACATATTGCATGATGGGTTGTCCAATGTGGTAATCAATAACCACGTTATTGACTGAAAATGTGGCTAGTCCAAGTTGAGAGAGCTGTAAGTATAAAGCATATACCAGTTTCAAAGACCTAGGTCCCTGGGTTACACAAGTGATTTGTGCTTGACTCCTAACCTAAACACTGGTTTGTTCAAGCCCACATAACAGCATTATTAAAAAAAAAAAAAAAAAAAAAAAAAAAAAAAAGAAGATCTAGTGCTTTATAAAGAATGCTATAAAAACAGCAAAAACCACAAACTAACAAAAAAGCTTTATAGAGCAATTCTATTCTGTAATACACTGTGTTGACAAAATTGATGGCATTTTGTTTTTTTAATTCAAAGGTTAGGCAATAAAAATAAAAGTAAAATATCTCATTAGTAAACGGGTTAACACAAGAGTTTTGGACCAACAAAATGTCAGCTAACAATAGCAACAATAAACATGGCAAAAATGATGTTTTGAGTGGTTGTTGTTTGTTGTTAGGTCCTGTGCAGTCAGTTCCAACTAATACCAACCCAAAACACTATAGAATGAAACACTGCCTGACCCTGTACAGTCCTTACAATTGTCGTTATACTTGAGCCCACTGCTGCTGCCACTGTGCCAATCTATCTAATTGGAGGTCTTCTTTTTTGCTGTCCTATACTTTACCAAGCATGACGTTCTTTTCCAGGACCTGATCCATCCTAATAATAGTATGAAAAGTATGAAAGCTGAAGTCTTGTCATCCTGGCTTCTAAGGAACCTCTGACTGTACGTCTTCCAACATAGATTTATTTGTTCTTCTGGTAGTCCATGGTACTTTCAATATTCTTCTCCAACATCAAAATTCAAACACATCAACTCTTCTGTAGTCTTCCTTATTCACTGTTCAACTTTCACATGAATGTGAGTCAACTGAAAATACCATGTATTGGGTCAGGCATAATTTAGTCCTTAAACTGATGTTTCTGGTATATTGGTTAACTAAAATATATTGCTGACATTACTTCTACATATTTTTGTGTGTGTGTTTGTTTAATATCTTTAATTATGTAAAGATTTGTGCATTCACATCACCTAGAGAACATTTCACCCACTGCTCTGCTTGGCAGCCAGTCTCTTATCTCTCTCTTCAGCAATGGTAAGGCGGATACCTTTTCCTCGGGGAAGAGAAATCCATGGTTTGTTGCCTTTGCCAATAACGAAAATGTTGGAAAGTCGGGTGGCAAAGCTGTTGCCATTGGCATCTTTCACATGAACCACATCAAAAGAGCCAGGATGTCTCTCTCTGTTAGTGATCACACCAATTCTTCCCAGGTTGGCACCTCCAGTCACCATACACAGGTTACCAGTGTCAAACTTGATGAAATCCGTAATCTTTCCAGTCTCCAAATCAATCTGAATGGTATCATTCACCTTGATGAGGGGATCAGGGTAGCGTATGGTACGAGCATCATGGGTCACCAGATGGGGGATTCCTTTTGTGCCCACAAAGATCTTTCTTACTTTGCACAACTTGTACTTCGCCTCCTCAGATGTAATACGATGAACAGCAAATCGACCCTTGGTGTCATAGATCAGACGGAAATGTTCTCCGGTTTTGTCAATGGTGATAACATCCATAAAACCAGCAGGATATGTTATATCAGTTCGGATTTTGCCATCAATCTTAACGAACCGCTGCATACAGATCTTTTTAACTTCATCTCCTGTCAGGGCATACTTAAGTCTGTTCCTTAAGAAAATGATCAGTGGGAGGCATTCTCTCAGTTTGTGGGGGCCAGTGGATGGGCGTGGAGCAAACACACCAGTCAGTTTGTCCAGCGTCCAATGCTTTGGGGCAGCCACACGCTTAAGATGTTTCTTGGGACCACGAGCCATGGTGACGTTGAGCAGGAAAAAGGATCAGCTGCTTCCGGCGTCAACAGAAAATAGTGTCGGAAGCTGCGCGCCAAAGACTCAAATGTTCCGCCCTGCGTAGTCCTTTCCTAGAGCGTGGAGATTCTATCTTGCCACCTACTGGTGGGAGGTCAGAAATTTTGGGATGAGGACCGCTTTGAAAAGAAGGGTGTCTCCTCACGGCGATATCCTCCCCTCATTTAGAATTTGCAGAGTGTATCTTGTGTCCTTTTACATATATATATTTTAATGTGACTGCTAGAAAATAACTGAAATTACATACGTGGCTCAAATAGTATTTTTTTTAGTAAGCACATTTTTTTGTTAAGTATGTTCATCGTGGAGTGCGGATGTGGTACTGTAGGATGAGCTCTGGACCGCAAGACAGGTTTGAACCACAAGGTTGGTGGTTCAAATTCACCAACCTCTTCTCGGAAATCTTATACAGGGTCACTATGAGTCAGAGCAAACGACGCCACTTAACACTAACAAAAACATATTAAAGTAGTATAGTAATTAAAAGTTGTTTCTTAACTTCATTAATATGATTTCTTAAAATGAATTACAGATTTTTGATAGTAATAAACATGAACATTTCAAGTAGAAATTCTCTGAATCTTTACCCTCAATGAACTCCCCCAAACGTCCTCTCCTTCACACACAAACACTCATTCGGAATCACCATTCTAGATCAGAAACCATCAAACTATCACCCGTAGAACAACTCTCCTATGCATGCACATATACTTTCTCTATTATTTGTGACTTCTTTTGCACTAAATGACAGAGTTGGATAATTGCAACAAAAACGGAGTGATCCCCAACATTCAAAATATTTGCTAACTGAACCTTTGCAGAATAATTTAGCTGATTGGTATTCTAAAACAATTCAAAAATGCTTTTACAAATTAATCTTCATGACAGATATTTAAGTCATATATTTACACATATAAAATCTGATTGGAAAGCAGGATTCAGAAGAGGCCGTGGAACAAGAGATATCATTGCTGATGTCCAATGGATCTTGGCTGAAAGCAGAAAATACCAGAAAGATGTTTACCTGTGGTTTATTGACTACGCAATGGCTTTTGATTGTGTGGATCATTCCAAGCTATGTACAACATTGCAAAGTATGAGTATTCTGGAATACTTAATTGTGCTCATGAGGAATCTGTACATGGACCAAGAAGCATTTGTTGGAACAGAACATAGAAACACTGAATGGTTTAAAATTAGGAAAGGGTTGTATTCTTTCACCATACTTATTCAACCTGTATGCTAAGCAAATAATCCGAGACGCTGAGTTATATGAAGAAAAATGTTACATCAGGATTGGAGAAAGATATACTAACAACTTGCAATATGCTTGCTGAAAGTGAAGAAAACTTAAAATATTTACTGATGAAGAACAAATAACACAGCCTTTGGTATGTATTGCATCTCAATGAACAGAAAACAAAAGCCCTTACCACTGAACCAATAAACAATATTCTTATGAATGGAGAAATGATTGAAGTTGTCAAGGACTTCATTCTTCTTGGATTAACCATCAACACACATGGAAGCAGCAGTCAAGAAATCAAACAACATATTGCATTAGGCAAATCTGCTGCACAAGACCTTTTCAAAGTGTTGAAGAGCAAATGTGTCGGCTTGAGGACTAAGGTGCACTTGACCGAAGCCATGGTATTTTCAGTAATCTCATGTGCAAGCGAAAGCTGGGCAGTGAATAAGGAAAATTGTAGAAGAATTGATGGTTTTGAAGGAGAATATTGAAAGTGCCATGGGCTGCCAAAAGAACAAACAGATTTATCTGTATAGCCAGAGTGCTTCTTGGAGGCCAGGATGGCCAAACTTCGTCTCTCATACTTGGGGCATATTTTCAGGAAGGGCCAGTCGCTGAAGAAGGATATTGTATTTGGTAAGGAGAAAGGTCAGAGAAAAAGTGGAAGATCCCCAGGGAGATGGATTGGCAATATGGCAGCATCAATGAACTCAAGCGTGGTAACAATTGTGAGGTTGGCCCTGGACTGGGCAGTGTTTCATTCTGTTGTGCATAATGTAGCTACAAGTCAGTACCAACTGAATGGCACCTTAAAAGGACAACAACATTCTGGTAGTGTAGTGTTTATGAGTTGGGCTTCTAACCTCAAGGTCAGCAGTTCAAAACTACCAGTTGCTTTAAGGGATAAAAATGAGGCTTTCTGCTCCCCTAAAAATTTACAGCCTCGTAAACCCTATACAGGGTCTCTATGAGTTAGAACTGACACCATGACATACAATAACAGCAACATTCTATTAATAATTTCATAGAATGTCACATTTTACTGACAGATTTCAGACTCAGAATGGATGTAAGAATTAATGGCGAATTATTGAGAACTTTTTTACATAGATAATGATGGTGGTCAGGTGCCATCCAGTATATTTTGACTTATATGTAGCCATCCCATATATGTTTCTGAGGCAGTACATCTTTACATGATCAGAAAGCCTCATCTTTCTCTTGCAAAGTGCCTGGTAGACTCGAACTGCTGACCTTGAGGTTGACAATTCAATGAGTTTCTTAGCTCATAGATATTTGTTTTTATGTTTCAATCATACTATCACATTTTCTTATAAATTAAATCCAAATCTCCTAGTTTTTAAAACCTATTAGAGAAATCTTCTGGGTTGTGGTTCACGGGTCATTACACAAGAAGTACAGAGTTCTAATATCAAAACTGGAAATACATTTTGAAAAATAACCTCTGGAGGGTAATAAAGCATTGTCTCATCCTTCTAAAATCTACTATGTTTAAGATCACATCCCAATTTTATTAGCTTTTTTCACAATTGGTTAAAAATGAAAAGACAAGAAATTAAAATTCTAATTGTAACTCTACTTAACTAGTTCAAACTGATTTAAGTATGGACATCTAAGAAGCCTGAAAACTCGACAACCATTTAAAAGTCTATTTGAGCAGTGGATCATAATTCCTTGGAGACATGGAAAGGTGCTTTGTAGTCTAACACTTCTTTTTGAACTGTATATCACTTTTTCTATTTAGAATTCATTTGAATGCAGAAATCGAGTTAGGTTCTTTTCGTTGGAGACACTCCAAATATTTTGACAGTTATCTGAATATCATATTGACAAGCCCATTATATTTACTGGCTCTAAAACAAATAATTTCCACCTATCTTAAGCTTTAAAGTCTTTTGATACAAATTATTAAAAGACTATAAAGTATTTCTCTGTGCATTTATAAAGGGAGAGATTTGTGACTTCTTAAAAAAGGAAATATTTGAATAGCAGCTACAATTCTAGTATATGCTCAAATCAGTCATTAAAATGCATAGACCAAAGTTGGTGCAGCTGGATACAGCTTTTATTATTCAGACTCCTAAATGAGTGAAGCATATATTTTAATTTAATGTATAATGCCCAACTCAAAATTAACCAGAATGATCCTTGTTCTCCTACTTTTCTTTAGGAAAAGCCAGAGACACTTTAATGGGTTGGTGACAATTTCTCCTGGACAACAGCTAGGCAAGATTTACTGACTACATCATGTTGACATTTCTTTGTAAAGCATTGCAAGAGTTAGCAATAGTTTAGTCAAAAAAGTTAGCCTATAGCATTTCTGCTTTTATTCCTGCATGTTTATTGCAGATATAATTGATGAACCTTCAGTATTGGTTACAGATTATGACCTGGCGGAACTCCAGCTCTTGTGGAAAATTTACAAATGTAGGTATGTCTCCCATTTTCTTCCATTTATGATGGATATACAAGACTTGGGTGGGTGAGTGAGTGGGAGTTACACAATTAAGTGTTCTGGAATACTCATACTTCCCAATGTTGTCCGTAGCTTGTCATGATCCAAACAATCAAAAGCCTTTGTGCAGCCAATAAAGCACAGGGTAAACATCTTTCTCGTATTATCTGCTTTCATCGGACATCAGCAATGATAGCCTTCATTCCAAGGCCTCTTCTGAATCCGGCTTGAACCTCTGGAAGTTCTTTGTCAACGTATGCTTGCAGCTGCTTCTGTATTACCTTTAGTAAAATTTTACTTGCATGAGATATCAAAGATATTGTCCGATGACAACTGCATTCCATTGGGTCACCTCTCTTTGGAATGGGAACATATACAAACAGGTCTCTTCCAATCAGTTGGCCAGGTAGTTATCTTCCAAATTTCTTGGCATAGATGAGCAAGTGTCTCCTTTGCTGCCTCACTTTCTTGAAAGATTTCAATCTTTATTCTTTCAATTCTTGGTGTCTTGTTCTTTGCCAATTCCTTCAATGCACTTTGGATATCTTCCTTCAGAATCATTGGCTCTTGATCATGTTACCTCTTGAAACAGGTGAACATCAGCCATTTCCTTTTGGTACAGTGACTCTGTGTATGCCTTCCATCTTCTTTTGATGCTTTCTATATCATTCAATAATTTGCCCAAAGAATCCTTCAGTAATGAAAGTTGAGACTTGAATTTTTCCTTCAGTTCCCCCAGCTTGAGAAATGCTGAGCGTGTTCTTCCTTTTTTTTTTTTTTTTTTTCTGACTCCAGCTCTTTGTACATTTTGTTGTAATAGTTGACTTTATTTTCTCGAGCTGATCTTTAAATTTTTCTGTTCAGCTCTTGGACCTCCTCATTTCTTCCCTTTGCTTTAGCGTCTTACACTGGAGAGCAAGTTTCACTGTCTCCTCTGACATCTATTTTGATCTTTTCCTTCTTTCTTATCTTCTTAATGACATTTTGCTTTCTTCATGTACGATGTTCTTGATGTCATCTCACAACTATTCTGGTCTTTGGTCTTTGGTATTTAATGTATCAAATCTGTTCTTCAAATGATCTCTAAATTCATGTGGGATATATTCAAGGTCATATTTTGGCTCTTGTGGACTCATTTTCTTTTTCTTCAGCTTTAGATTGAATTTGCACATGAGCAATTGATGGTCTGTTCCACAATCTGACACTGGATTACAGCCCTTAAATTTGTCCCTATTTTTTCATTGATGACCTTTATAATTCTGGGATTCACATTTAGGTTTTTAATCCACGCTGAATTGGTTTTTGTATATGTCATGAGGTAAAGGTCTTATTTCAATCTTTTGTATATCGCTTTCCAGTTCTGCCAACATCATCTGTTGCAGAGACTGTTTTCCCCACTCAATATACTTTGCCCCTTTGTCAAAGACCAGTTGGCTCTATGTGAATGGGTTAATTTCTGGATTCTGAATTCTGTTCCAATGAGCTATGTATTTTTCATTGTACCAGTACTAGGCTGTTTTGACCACTGTAGCCATGTAGTAGATTTTGAAGTCAGAAAGTGAGAGGCCTCCAACTTTGTTCTTCTTAAGCAGTGCTTTGCTTATCCTGGGTCTCTTTCTTTTCATATAAAGTTTGTAATTGTTTTTTCCCATCTCTCTAAAGAATGTCATTGGAATCTGGATTGTTGTTGTTGTTGTTATTATGTGCCATGGAGTCTGTTCCAACTCATAGTGACCCTGTACAGGGTTTCTGAGGCTGTAAATCTTTACGGGAACAGAAAGCCTCATCTTTCTCCCATGAAACAGCTGGTAGTTTTGAACTGCTGACCTTGAGGTTCACAACCCAATTCGTAACAACTACACTACCAGAGCTCCTTGAATCTGGATAGGGATTATGTTATATGTATAGATTGCTTTGGGTAGTATTGATATTTTCACAATATTAAGTCTTCCTATTTAGGAGCATGGCATATTCCTCCATTTTTGTAACTATCTTTCGGTTTCTGGTAGTAGTATTCTTTAGTTTTCTTTGTATAGGTCCTTTGTTTCTATGGTTGCATTTATTCCTAAATATTTCATCCTTTGGATGGCTATTGTAAATGGTATTGTTTTCCTAATTTTCTTCTCAGCATTGTCATTATTAATATAGAGGAACCCAACTGATTTTTGTATGTTGATCTTGCACCCTGCCACATTGCTGAATCTTCCAATGAGTTCCAATACTATTTTTGCTGAGTCTTTGGGGTTTTCTACGTATAGGATTATATCATCTGCAAGTTGAGAGAGTTTTATTTCCTTTTTGCCAATTCGTATGCCTTTAATTTTCATATCTTGCATTATAGTTCTGGCTAAGACTTCCAAAACAATATTGAATAGGAGTGGTGACAAAGGGCATCCTTGTCTGGTACCTGTTTGCAAGGGGAAGATTTTCATTTCTCTCCATTCAGAATGATGTTAATTGTTGATTTTGTATATACATTCTTAATTATGTTGAGTAATTTCCTTTCAATTCCTACTTTCTTGAGCTTTTTTTTTTTTTTTTCTTAATCAGGAATTGGTGTTGGATTTCGTCAAATTACTTTTCTGCATCTATCTACATGATCGTGTGGTTCTTTTGCTTATTTATATAGTGGATTACATTGATTGTTTTTCTAATGTTTAACCATCCTTGCATCCCTGGTTTGAATCCCACTTGGTTATGATGCATTATTATTTTTTTTTAATATGTTGTTGAATTTTGTTGGCTAAAACTTTGTTGAGAATTTTTACATCTATATTCATGAGGGATTTTGGTCTATAATTTTCTTTCTTAGTGATATCCTTCCCTGATTTTGGTATGAAGGCTATGCTTGCTTCATAGAATGCAATACGGAGTTTTCCATTGTTTACTACAGTCTGGAATAATTTGAGTAGAATTGGTGAAAGCTCTTCCCTGAATGTTGGTAAAACTCACCACTGAAGCCATCTGGGCCTGGACGTTTTTTAAGTTGGGAATTTTTTTATTTACCTGCAATAGAACTTTCAATGGCTGATTTCTTTGCAAGTAAGTCACCAAACCTTTCTGCCTCTGGGTGAGCTCTAATCTCCTTTTGGTTTTCACCTGAGCACCTTCAACTGTGACAGTTCTCAAGGACTTTACAAGATACCAAAATTCTTGTATTTAAAATAGGGTAGATTAATGGGTGGAAATTGTATGTACAGACATCCCTTTCTAACTAATCATCAAACAGTCTTCCCAGCCTTAGGGATGTCATCTTGAACCTTCCTGCAAAATAAACTTCCAGAACAAAAAGATGTAACATTTTTATATTATGTGTATGAACACTTGTAGTCTACTATATTTCTTTGCTGAAATGCAAGATTATAGAAGGTTAAATTAATTATTTTCTGGAAGTATGCAACAAGTTCTAATTAGAGTTCTGAACTTCTTTTCCATGGCATAATCTCCCTGGTAGAGCTTAAAAAATTTATCATATTTAATCAAAAATTATATTTTTGTGTCTTTTAATGTCTAGAGATTTACACAGGTGCATAGAAAGGACAGTGCTAAACTTCATGGCAATTCTGTTGATTTTGGATTTATTAGATTCTTGATGATATCAAAAGGGGATTTTATCTTTTAGCACTATGGAGGAACAAATTAGGCTGAGATTTAAATGATCTTAAGAGACTCTGAACTGACTTATTGAGTTGCTGAAGCAAACCGTGACCTTCAAATATTCAATACGCTGAATTCTCTGTATTTTCTCAGGCTGTCATTGCTGTTCCCTGACAAAGTATAAAGACATTTTCTTGTCTTTAAGATGCTCAAACTCAAAATATGGGAATATGGTTTCTCTTTCTAATTTTTAATCATTTTAAAAAATCGGTGGCATCATCCCATTTTTCTCATATCTAGACAGGTTATAAAATGTCTTCAGCATTTATTTATGTTTTATCCATTACATTCTGATAAGGATTTGAGGTGACTTATAATGAAGAAGATAAATATCATAACTTTGATAAAATATAAAAGGAATTGAGGAGCATGGAAGCTAGACTATGTATTTGTATTTGTAACTATGTTATCTCCTAATTTTGCCAGTCTTTTTATGATTGAAATGGGACTTGCCACATGCTGTATTATTTCCTGAAGACCATACAAGAGACATCCTAGATGAGATCCACAGGAAATGCTACTTTCCTTCATTTCTGTGTGTCATTAAGTTGATTGTGACTCTTAGTGAACCTACAGGACAGAGTAGAACTGCCTATAGGGATTTTCTAGACTTGAATCATCACAGAAGCATATCACCAAGATTTTTCTTCTATAGAGTCAAAGCCAAGTTGATTCAAATTGCCAACCTTTTGGTTCCTAGCTGAATGCTTAACCATTGTGCCACCAGAGCTTCTTGTCCTCATTTTTAAACTATATTATTTGCCATATCCTGTGACTTTATAGCCCAAATTCCTTATATATTAAGAGTTCATAGTTTCATCACATCTATTTCATTATAAAAAGAAAAAAAATAAAGGATGGGAGGACAATAAGATAGCTATTACTAATTAAAATCATCTTATATTATCCTTCCTTTGTTGGTTAGAGAAAATGGTGATTATAGTCTTATCCAAGACCACTGCAATATCTGTTATATATATATATATATATATATGAAATAGCACTGACTTCATGGCACCCAACAACAACAACAACAACAACTATATATATATAATTTTATCTCTTCTGGAGCCTTCTTCATCAGTTATAGCCACTTTACCTCTTTTGTGTCCTAAATCTCTTCCTCTTGCCTCTTTCTGTCTGTCAACAAATGGTATTTTAAGTCTAATCTATAATAAGGAAACGTTTTCTTCTATTTTACTGCTTTTTCATGGCTCTTTCCCCCATTTCTATATTTCCTTTGATGACCAAACTTCTTAACTCAATATTCTCACAGACTAGTCCTACTGTGGTTCTATAGGATAAACACTAGACTTCTATCCTCAAGTTGGCAATTCAAACCTACCAAATACTCCTCCTAAAACCTTATACAGGGTTGCTTTGAGTCAGGACCAACTTGATGGCACTGAACAGCCACAATAGCAACTCCTTTTTACTTTCATAATCCTCTGGATGCTGCAGCCAGCTTCTAGAAATCATTGTCAATAGTTCCCTATTTGCCAAGCTCAAATTCTTCTCCTTCTGTCACTCCAGTCCAGGCCATAGTTCATACATGGATTATATTTTGTACTAATCTCTTAACTCAATACCTGTCCATAATTTCTCCTTTTGCCAATACTTTCTCTTTGTTTGTATCGAAGTTATTTTTTTAAGAAAAAAGTTGTATTATGCCACTTAGAAAGCTCAAGGCCTTTCACAGTCTGAGTTTTAACTTCATTTATAGAATTTCTTGCCCCTCCTCCCCCACACATAGACATGCACTCACATACACTTGCACACATGCACACACAAAAAAACCCAGCTTACTTTGCAATAATATAGAGGAGTATTAGTGCAGCACTGTAGGATACACACTGGATTGCTAACTACATGGTTGGTGGTTCAAATTCATCAGCTGCTTCTCAGAAACACTATTCAGGGTCACTATGAGTTGGAACCATCTCAATGGCACTTAATAAAAATAAAGACTATCTTTCCTCATCTTCTCAACTAGGTAAACTCTAACTCTGTAGGTCTTTCTGACTCTTCTAGTCCCTTTCTGAAAAATTATTTATTGTCGTGTGTTCCCAGGGAAAGAATCCAGCAGCACATCAAAAAAATAATACATCATGACCAAGTGGGATTAATATCAGGGATGCAAGGATGGTTCAACATTAGAAAAACAATCAATGTAATTCACTATATAAATTACAAAAAAAGAAAAGAACCACATGATCATATCGATTGATGCAGAAAAGGCATTTAACAAAGTCCAACATCCATTCCTCATAAAAACCCTCAACAAAGTAGGAATTGAAAGGAATTCCTCAACATAATTAAGAGCATATATACAAAACCAACAGCCTACATTACACTCAATGGAGAGAAACTTGAAAACCTTCTCTCTGCAAACAGGAACCAGACTAGGATGCCCTTTGTCACCACTCCTATTCAATATTGTTTTGGAAGTCTTAGCCAGAGCTATAAGGCAAGATAAGGGAATAAAAAGTATCCAAATTTGCAAAGAGGATATAAAACTCTCTTTACGTGCAGAAGATAGTGTCGCACAGTGGTCTAATGCATCAGAATGCAAAGTCATTTGAACTGCAAGGTCTGTGGTTCAAGCTCACCAGCTGCACCTTGGAAACCCTATACAGGGATGCTATGGGTCAGAATCAACTGGATGGCACTTAACAACAACAACTTGCAGATGATATGATTCTATTCATAGAAAACCCCAAAGACTCAGTAAAAAAGCTATTAGAAGATTCAGCAAAGTGGCAGGGTATAAGATCAACATATAAAAATCACTTGGATTCCTATATAGTAACAATGACAGCACTGAAAAGGACATTAGGAAAGCAATACCATGTATAATAACTGCCCAAAGGATGAATTATCTAGGAATAAATGTAACCAGAGAAACAAAGTGCATAGTGGTTATGAATTGGGCTGTGAACCTTAAGGTCAGCAGTTTGAAATTACCAGCTATTTCCTGGGAGAAAGGGGAGGCTTTCTGCTCCTGTGGTGTAAAGATTTACAGCTTCATAAACCCTATGAGTTGGAACTGACTCCACAACACATAATCACCACCATATAAAGAAAACTACAAAACACTACTACAAGAAACCAAAAGAGACTTACAAAAGTGGAAGAATTATACCATGCTTTTGGATAGGGAGACTTAGCATTGTCGAAATGTCAATACTGCCCAAATCAATTTTCAAATATAGTGCAATCCCAATCTAGGTTCCAACGACACTCTTCCAAGATATGGAAAGAACAATTACAAACTTTATATGGAATGAAAGCTACCCAGGATAAGCCAAGCACTGTTTGAGAAGTAGAATAAGGTTGGATACCACTCCCTACCTAATTTCAAATTTACTACACGGCTACAGTCAAAACAGCCTGGTACTGGTACAATGAAAGATACATTGATCAATGGAACAGAATAAAGAATCCAGAAATTAACACAGCCACATACAGCCAACTGATTTTCAACAAAGTGTCTCAATATATCGCGTGGGGAGGTGATAGTCTCTTCAACAGATGGTGCTGGCAGAACTGGAAAACGATATGCAAAAGACTGAAACAAGACCTTTACCTCAGGCCTTATACAAAAACCAACTCAGCATGGATTAAAGACTTAAACGTGAGTCCGAGAATCATAAAGGCCATCAATGAAAAAATAGGGACATATGTGAGGGCTCAAATACAGGGCATACACAGACTACCAAACATTTAAAAAA
>NW_006408591.1:10650110-10650964 GCF_000296735.1 Chrysochloris asiatica | reverse complement strand
GGGTGAGTCCTGGTTGGCCAACAGTATGGCAAGACCTAGGGACTCCTGGGCCCAGAGACAGTGACATGGTCACAGAGGACTAGAGAGGAGAGTGAAGCGTCCAGTTGATATGAAGTGAGGGGAGATGCACAAGAACACTCATATTTGCAGATGGTACTCACTTGACCTGTCTTCAATGGCTGGATGATCAGAACTCAACTAGAAGAAGAAAAAAGAGGCAAAACAGTAATCCACTATAATTTGATGAACTTGACCTATGCTTTTGGATGTAGTAGCTCAAAAGAAGGAACAAATCTTTACAGTGAGCATCACCCCCACCCCCTCCATACAGAGGGTTGACAGGGATGGGCAACATAGACATTGGCTACCCAAAATGGGGAGGCTACAAAGGCAAGAAGTGACTGGCTTATAAGCTTTCAAGAGAGAACCTAGTTCCAGAGGGTGCAGGCAGGGGAAGGTAGAATCTCCACTGAGTTGTTTCCAATCTGTTGGGCTGGGGCTGATGAAAGGAGATGAAGATAAGACTCTTGTGGTACAACAGTGAATAATTGCTATCAGGACTTACTGTGAGGGTCAGAAATGTAAAGGCAGATGTTCTGTAACAAAAAGAGAGGAGTGGTTGATTTTGCAGTCCAGGAGCAGAGATCCCTGGGACCATCAAGGGAGAAGAGTGGAGTGTAGGACCCTAACCAGAGAAATAGTAATGCCAGAGATAGAGGCAGAGACGATGACGTGGAGAGATGGAGTAGCTGAGGACTCTGGACTCAGGGAGGGATAGGGGCTGTGTGCTGATGGCCAGGAGGCAGGCTTGTGGGGTGTACCCTTTGGTTGTTTAATGTTGCATGGAGGGGATT
>NW_006408591.1:10648761-10649621 GCF_000296735.1 Chrysochloris asiatica | reverse complement strand
TTTTTTTTGGATCAACCACTAACACTCATGGAAGCAGCAGCCAAGAAATCAAACAATGTATTGGATTAGGCAAATCTGTTGCACAAGACCTTTGTAAAGTGTTTAAGAGGAAAGATATCAGCTTGAGTACTAAGGTATGCCTGATCCAAGCCATGGTATTTTCAATAACCTCATATGCATGTGAAATTTGGACAGTGAATAAGGAAGACCGTAGAAGAATTGGTGCTTTTGAGTTATGGTATTGGAAGAGAATATTGAAAGTACCATGGACTGCATAATGAACAAAGAGATCTGTGTTGGAATATGTACAGCCAGGGTGCTTCTTGGAGGCCAGGGTGGCCAGATTTCATGTCTCATATTTTAGACATATTGTCAGGAGGGACAAGTCACTGGAGAGTGTTAACATGTTTGATAAAGTGGAGGATTAGAGAAAAAGAGGAAGACCCCCCCAGCGAGAGGACATCATCAATGGCTCAAGTGTGGCAACAACTGTAAGGTTAGCCCAGGACTGGGCAGTGTTTCATTCTGTTGTACATAGGGTCGCTGTGAGTTGGTACTGACTCGATGGCACCTAACAACAACATCAACCTTATTACTCTAATTTTATCTTCTGCTATTGATCCTGAATATGTATGTATAGGACATTATACAATATAAAATATTGTAGTCACTTGTAGCATTGCTTTAACATCTTCAATGACCTGTGGCTGCTAATTATTTGTGACAGATATGTTTTTCACTACCTCTTGCCTAACGCTAGGACTTGAAGCACTTACTTAAGAAGATATAAGATTATAAACTTTAATGTGGATTACAGCTCAATATAAAATAAATTCTCGCAACTAGACCAATAAGCAGCA
>NW_006408591.1:10644021-10646170 GCF_000296735.1 Chrysochloris asiatica | reverse complement strand
CTCACTAGAAAGACAAACAGATCAACCGGAAATAGCTAGAGAGACAGAAGATATATCATTAAAGAAAGATCATCAGGAAAACCCCCTCCAAAAAATGGCAGTATGATTGGCTACCATAAGAACAAGCAAGTATTTGCAGGGGAGGCAACAAGGTAAGCAATCAAGTCCCTTCATTACAAACTTCTCTCCAAGACTGAAACTCTAAGGGAACGCATGAGCAGGCATGTAAGCTTACTGGTGACCACACTGGTCTACTGGTGATAGGAAGAGGGGGAAAGGTATCAGTGAGTAATGGGCTGAGTTGAACCACGTCCAATAGACTCCTGTAAACCTGCAGATGAGAGAGTTAAGAGGAAGGGATGGTTGGTCCAAAGTGAGGTGACACCTGGGAACACCTGAGCCCATGGACAAGAACATAACCATGGAGGCCGAGAGCTGAGAGTGAAGCATGCATCTGATAGTACTCATTTGACTTAGCCTCGATGGCTTGATAATCAGAACTCGACTAGAGAAAGATAAAAAAAAAATCAATTTTTGATAAAGGAAACGAGTGTATATTGCTACAGTTTGATGAACTTGACCTATACTCATGGATGTAGTAACTCAAAATACCAACTGAAAGGGAAGGCGTCTTCTTCACATCAAGTATCAATCCTATCCCTTCTGTATACAGGGTAGATAGGGACAAGCAACTTAGAAATTGAATACCTAAAATGAGGGGGCTATAAAGGCACAAAGTGATTGGCTTGCAAGTTTTCAAGAGGGAATTTAGGTTCAGAGAATGTGGGAGAAGGTAGTGTCCCACTGAATAGTTTTCATCTTGTCTAGATTGGTCTGATGAAAAGAGATGGATGGGGATAAGATTCTTATGATTCAATAGTGAGTAATTTGTATCATGAATAATTGTGACTGTCACAACTGTAAAGGTAGAAGTTTTGTAACAAAAAAGGGGGTGTAGTTAATTTTACAGTCCAGAAATATAGGACCCTAGGACAATCAAGGGAGAAGAGTACAAGCAGAATATGGGATCCTATACAGAGAAGCAGTGACACCAGAGGTGAATGCAGAGATAAGGACATGGAGAAAGGGAGCTGCTGAGGACTCTAGACTCATAGAAAGAGAGGGAATGAGTGCTGGTGGCCAGGAGGCAGGCTTGCAAAATGTGCCATTTGGGTGTTTAAATTATTATATATCCCTGAGTGTTTTTGTGTAGATCTCCCTAGATCCCCTCACCCCAAAAAGAAAGAAAAACAGAGGAAATGGAAGCAAATATAGTTGAAAAATGTTGCATGGTCAAGTCTACTTCACTTATTCTTTCTAGTCTGTCTTCATCTGGAAGCTCATCTGAAACCTGTCCACCATGGGTGACCCTCCTGGTATTTAGAATACCAGTGGCATACCTTCCAGAATCACAGCAATTCACAAGCCACCACAGTATGACAAACTGACAGACGATCTCTGTTGGAAGAAGTGCAGCCAGAGTGTTCCTTGGAGGCCAGGATTGCCAAACTTTGTTTCTCATACTTCTGACATATTGTCAGGAGGGACCAGTCACTGGAGAAGGATATCATGTTTGGTATGGTGGAGGGTCAGAGAAAAAGAGGAAGACCCACAGCAAGATGGGTTGGCAAAGTGGCATCATCAATGGGCTCAAGTGTGGCAACAATCATGAGGTGGGCCCAGGACTGGGCAGTGTTTTATTCTGTTGTGCATAGGGTTGCTATGAATTGGTACCTATTCGATGGCACCTCACAACAGCAACAGTGATGCATGGAAGAGATTGTAATCATTACAAAGAAACAATGGTATAAAGCTAATGTTCTCCCATGTAAACATCAGTTGTCACTCCTCCTATCATATTCCATATCACTTCAATGATTACAGTGCCCTCCATGCATCATCATTAAAAGTACTTCTTTCTATTTGCTCTGTTTTTGTTTTGTTTTGTTTTGTTGATGTACACAAAAATACTCAGCCATATATAATCATTAAAACAACCAAAGGGCACATTCTGCATGCCTGTCTCCTGGCTGCCTGTACACATCCTTTCTATTTCCATGAGTGTAGAGCCCTCAGCTGCTCTATTTCTCTATGTCATCATCTTTGCCTCAATCTTTGGTGTCGATGCTTCTTTGATAAAATACCACAT
>NW_006408591.1:10641970-10643921 GCF_000296735.1 Chrysochloris asiatica | reverse complement strand
AAAAAAAAAAGGAAAAAGGTAGTGACTAGTGACTATGTGAAGGGAGACGTTTTAAAGCACCTTCAAACTTTACAGGCATGGTGTGAACCCTCTCCTACTTGAATTCTAAACAAAAGTCCTGAGACATATTTCAGTTTTACATTTGTCATGTGAATTCTGGTAATAAGTTTAATCTGTATCTTTATACAGTACCTAGCTTTGTATCATGCTTAATTAAAATTTATGCTAATTAATAATGAAGTAGGTAAATCAAAACCTTAAGATTTAAATTCTTTATTCCATTATCTTTCTTCCTCAGCTTGATTGAAACTTTGCTCATTTTCTTTCTGCAATTAATTTCTAATTCCTCAGGCACTATCTTGTTATTCCAAGGGATGAACCTCCTTGAAGGAGGAGGTCACACTGCCTTCACAAATTAGGCAACAGTTAACAGTTGATATATACAGAGAAATGCAAATGATTATCAGATCCTTTCAGAGAGTTATAGTTCTACCAGGTAACCATTTCATAGTTTTGCTTCTAGAAAATCACTTGGCATTTTCTTAAGGTCAGATGGGATACCATAGTGCTATTTCAGAGGATAAATCTGTAACTTACAGTCATTAGAGAGTGCTTTCAGGGCCATTACTAATGTTCATAATATAGACAAACATACTTTTTCATGTATGAATAATGTAACAGAGAAAAGTACACCATAATTTATTTACTAGTTGCATGCTGTGCTCTGTAATCAACATTGAACTGCAAACCACAAGGTTGGTAGTTCAAAACCCACCAGCTGCTTCTTAGAAACCCTATACAGTATCACTATGAATCAGAACTGACTCGACAGCACTTAACAACAACATGATCTCAGTAGATTTTTATTTCGCTCCTCTGTCTCTCATATATATGTATATATATATGCTTCATATTAGGGTTCCAGTGCATGTATGCACATATTTATTCAAAACAAGACAAGCATAAACATGTCTCTTCAACTAGTGGATGGATACAGACAAGTACTGTCAGTAATACTCTTGTCTTAGTCCCATTAGTGTCACCACTTCATTGTCTTGTACTGTTGTGATTTGTGTGTTACTGTGATATTGGAAGATATATCACCAGTATTTTTAATAACAGCAGAATCACCCAGGGTAGATAGACTTCAGGAGAGCTTCCACACTAAAACAGAGTAGAAAGACAGAGAGGCAGACTACTGAAACCTTATGAAAAGGATCAGAACATTGTCTGACATAGTGTCAAAAAATGAGTCTCTCAGGTTAAAAGGCATTCATTATAAATGGGTAAGAGCTGCCTCCTCAAAATAGAGTTGATCATAATGAAATGAATGAAGTAAAGTTTTCAGAACCTTAATTTGCTGAGAGAGCACAACTCAGAATGAGAAGAAACAGCTACAAATGTACACTAATAATCAGAATGTGGAAATATGAATCTAAGACTATCAGAAGTGGTCAAAAGTTAAAACAGAATGTTTAAAGGTAGATAAGCATTAATGAGCTAAAATGGACACTTTGGTCATTTTGAATACTGCAATAAAATTACTTACTATGCCAGGGAATGACAAATTAAGAAGAAATGGCATCACATTCATCAACAAAAGCAGAATATCAAAATGTATTTTGAAACACAATGCTGTCTGTGATAGGATAACATCCAAAAGCCTCCAAGGAATACCGATCTATATCACTATTATTCAGTTTTATGCACCAACCAGTAAGTCAATGATGATGAAAATGAAGAATTCTACCAGCTTTTTCAGACGAAATAGATCAAACATGCAATGGATATTCATTGATGATTACTGGTGATTGGAATGCAAAGTTGGACACAAAGATTAAGGGCCAGTTGTTGGAAAATACGGCCTTAGAAATAGAAATAATGCTGGTGATCACATGTTAGAATTTTGAAAGACCAACAACTTCTTCAATGCAAAACATTTTTTCTTCAA
>NW_006408591.1:10638239-10641870 GCF_000296735.1 Chrysochloris asiatica | reverse complement strand
CCGTTTATGTTGTAAAACTTATACATTTATAATTGTGACAATCACAATTAGTCATGATAACAGTTACTCATAAGAATCTTATCAGTATCTCCTTTCACCAGACCCATCTAGACAAGATGAAAACTATTCAGTGGGGATTCTACCTCCCCTGGCACTCTGAAATTAAACTCCTCTTGAAAACTTGTAAGCCAGTCACTTCATGCCTTTATCTCCCCACTTCCCCATTTTATGTAACCAATGCCTAAGTTGCCCATCCCTATCAACCGTCTGTACAGAGGGGATATGTTTGATCCTTGATGTGAAGACTCCTTCCCTCTCAGTTGGTATTTTGAGCAACTACATCTATAAGTATAGATCAAATTAATAAAATTTTAGCACTTTACACTTGTTTATTTTATCAGATTTCTTCATTTTCTTCTATTTGAGTTCTGATCATCAAATAGGTACTATCTTTAAGGTTGGGCATGCTTGTGCATCTCTCCTCACTTCATATCAGCTGGATGCTTCACTCTTGGATCTAGCTCTCTGTGGTTAGATCCTTGTTCATGGTCTTAGGAGTCCTCAGGTCTCACCACACTTTGGATGAACCAACCCTTTCTCTTTCCTCTCTCATCTCCAGGTCGACCGGAGTCTGTGTAATGTGGTCAAACTCTGCCCATATCTTCACTGCTCCTTTACCCTTTTCCCACTTACTAGTAGACCAATGTGGTCACCAGCCAACTTTCATAATTGCTCATGTGTTCCTTTTGAGTTTCAGTCTTGAAGAGGACTTTGTCCTGAAGGCACTTGATTATATCCTTTGATGGCTTCCCGGAAAATCACTTGCTTTGTTTTGTAGTAGTCAATCAGACTGCCATTTTTGTTTTCAATTTTTCCTGCTGGTCTTTCCCTTAAGAAGTATCTTCCATTCCTCTAGCCGCTGCAAGCTGGTCTGCATGTCCTTTCAAGTGGGAATGTCCTATCTCAGAAGGTTCTGGATGTGGCTCAGGATTTCACCTATACTACAAAGGCTTCTCAAGTAGCCTATTTCACTGGGCAAGTTCTAGAACCCCTTTTAGATATTCCAATTAGTTATAGGCTGAAAGATGGGCTTACAAGATTTTTTGTAATCATGTTTCCTAATATTCTTTTCTAGCCCACTCAAGTGTCTATTTTACAATAGTAGGTAAGGGAAACCAATATTCGTAAGATAATCAACAATCTTAACATTATTCCCCCAGTTTTTTTTCCCATTCAGACTATGACTTGATCCCTGTATCACAGAGCCCTGTTGTTCCAAGGTTGAGCATACATCACTATTTACCTTTGTCCCATTTAGCCCATGCAAACCTGCCTAAGTGTTCCCCTATCTACTGTGTTATTTCATCTATTTCCTCTTCTTGTGCAGTGCCCATCCCAACACCTGAGTTATGATGTGTCTATTTCCTAACCTGTGCTCTACCGTCCCCTTCCTTACACCCCTGGTAGCCAACAAAGAATTTTGTTTTCCTTCTTTTCAGTATGGGTATCTTTTCTTAAACTTCATATTTTTAATGCTTCCATGTTCTTCTTGTATTTTCATTTTCTTGGTATGTTGTGAAGTATTAATTTTCTTTGAAGTTACTCTATATCTATTAACTTTTCCCTCCATTTAAAACAGTCTATTTTACCCTGCAATCTACCTAATCTTCTCATCACATGGATCTCCGTTCCTATATTTTTACCTTCTTTCACATTGTAATTGTTTTGATCATAGACTGACTTCCCATATCCTCTGAATTTGTTCTTCTAGTTATGTTCTGTTCTGGATTCTTCCATCTGTTGATTGAATTCCAGGTGGTGTTTACACATATGTGAATCTGTGGTAGTTTGTTCTTTTTGGTTCTCAGTCCAAAGAATTCCTTTAGGATGTCCCTTAGCTTCTGTTTATCCCAGAATGTTTTTATCACACTTTTGTGTAATTATTTGATTAACAGCTTTGCTGGGTAGATGATTATTGTTTAGCAGTTTGTTTGTTTTTTTCTTTCTTTCAGGATTTTATATATGTTTTCCCATTGTCTTCTTGCCTTCATGGTTTCTGCTGAGAGATCCTAACTTAATCTGATTTGCTTGCCTTTATATGTATCACTTCTCTTTTCCCTGGCTGCTTTCAGGATTCTCTCCTTATCTTTGATTTTGCAGAGCTTAATTATAACATGTCTTGGTGATTTTCTTTTGGAGTCTATTCTTCCTGGAGTTTTTTGATCTTCCTGAATGCTTATCTTTTAGTTTGTCAGGATGTTAGGGAAATTTTCTTCCAGCAGCTCTTCAACTATCTCCTCTGTGATCTTCTGTGATTCTTCCTATTCCAGAATGCCAATAATTCTCAAGTTATTCTTCTTCATGTAGTTCTACATGAATCTTAGACTTTGTTCAGATTTTTGTTTCCTTTTTTTTTTTTTTTTTTATTGCTCTTCTATCTTAACAATATTGAGAGATTTGTCTTCTAGTTTGACGGTTCTGGCTTCCATCTCTTAAACACTTCTCTTTGCCCTTTCAATGTATTGTCCATTGTTGTAATTTATTACTAATCATTTGGACCTCTCTTTGCAGGTTTTGAATTGTTTCAAATGCTATTTCTATCGTATTTAACTGTTCCTGTAGTGCTTTCCTGACTTCTTCCTTATTTTTCTTAACCCCTGTGTGGAGCATTTGGATGCATCTCAATATCACTTTACTGAATTCTTTCTCAGGCATTTCTAAAACCTGCCCTCTTTCCAATGGGAAGTCTGGGTCTACCTCCAGCTCACTTGTCTCAGTTACTCTTTCTTGTTCCTGAACATGTGCTGAAATCTTTGACTGTCTCTTGGGCATCTTCAATAATTAGATGTGTTTTCAATAATTAGATGAATGTATATTGATGTATTATTGAACTTTCTGATTGCCTCCAGGTAGATGCGATCAGCAGATGGGCTTCCCTTTTCTTATTATTCAATTCAGAGTAACTGTATCAGGTGTTGGCTGGCTATCTGGTGTATTGCAGCTGGCATTAGTTCTTGCCTGGATGGTGGCATTTTATAGTATGTGATTTCAGCTTGTATATATCACCACAATTGCTATTTCTTCTTGGATGACAGAGGGAGAGAATAAGCACCCCCAGGTAAAAGGTTAAAAACAAACAAAACAAAACAAAGATAAAACCACAACATGAAGCCAAAAAAAATCCATTGAATCATTTCGTAACACCCCATATAGGGCTTTTGAGAGTGGCTGTATACTTGAAATGCAGACCTTTTGGTTATCAGGCCATTGCTTATCCTATAGTGGCATACCAGGTTTCAAATTAATGTTGTTGTTGTTGTTAAGTGCCATTGATTTTCAAGTCATAATGACCCTGTATATGGTTTTCAAAGAGCAATTGGTGGGTTTGAATTGCCAATATTGTGGTTAGCAGTCCAGTGCTTCTACTACAGCATCACATCTAAATGAAAAACTATTATTGTTACTACGACTTCTTCTATGGTACATTTACTGTCTGTCTAAAAAGAGATACAGAGACAGAAACAGAAATATAGAGAAATATACATTTATACTTTTTGCATAATAATATAACTAGTTCTAGTCGAACTTGAAACTCCTTGTTAAAGGTAATGTTATTGTTAAATGCTGTTGA
>NW_006408591.1:10636338-10638139 GCF_000296735.1 Chrysochloris asiatica | reverse complement strand
GACTCGACGGCACTTAACAACAACAACAATAACTGAAGAACAGAGTTGTGGGATGAAGTCAAGAATATCATACACTGCATGAATAATTTCTTTTATGAAAATCAACACAAGGCTCGTCCCTATGTTTGAGGTTAAATATATCCCCATTGTTAGATTTTCCAACATAGTATTCCCCTCCATACTTCTAGATACCAATCACCACTTCTCCCTCAAATCCCAAGGTCTATAATAGGCTGCAATGCCTCACAAAACTTAAAGTTGTCAAAAGAAATAGCTCACTGAATTGTGCAGACTGTGAGTGCTAAATCTATAGTTCTGAGATCAATCTGAACAAATCTTCTAACCTACACAGCCTCCGGAGCTTAGGAACCCAAATCAGCCGGTCAGACAGCAGTCTGTTCATGCATGAGGTTGTTGGAGCTGGTGAATCAGATCAGGTAATGGGCCAAAGTCCCACAAACTGCAAGTCATCTACAATGGGCCAAATGCAAGATCCAGAACAAGAGAGCAAGTTCTTCCAAAGCAGTCTTTTAAAGTGGAGTCAGATTATGCCCTCAAGGAAAACTAAGGGTGGTGACTTGAGTCACACCCTATACTAATGTGGGTGTTGTTGTTGTTAAGTGCCATTGAGTCAGCATTAACTTGTAGTGAACTTTTGCACAACAGAATGAAACACTGCCCAGTCCTGCCTCACCTCACAATCACTGCTATGCTTGAGCCCATTGCTGATGCGACTGTGCCAACACATGTCGTTGGGGGTTTTCCTCTTTTTTTGCTGACCCTCTACTTTAACAAGCATGGTGTACTTCTCCAGGGACTTTTCTCTCCTGATAATATGTCCAGAGTATGAGAGAAGAAGTCTTTCCATTTGGCTTCTAACGGACATTCTGACTGTACTTTTTCCAATACAGATTTGTTTGGTCTTTTGGTAGTCCATGGTACTTTTAATATTGTTCTCCAACACCACAACTAAGGATAAACATATGGATAAATAAACTTTGGTATATGCACACAATGTGAAATTATGCTACCTTGAGGAATAACAAGGAAATTGCAAACTACCACCTAACATGAATGAACCTTGAGGACATCATGCTGAGTGAAATATGTCAGTCACAAAAGGACAAATATTTCATAAGACCATTAATGCCCATACTAAAAGGAAAACAGGAATGTTTATTGGTTACTGGTGAGGGTGAGGGAGCAGACAATAGAGCACAGGGTAGGTGACAGACATATCATAGTTTGGATGTTGGGGAAAGCAATATACAAGAAGGGAGAGGGGTAGAAGAACAAGGCAGATAGAGGAACACTGAAACAGGTTTGCATGGGTTAAATAGGACATATTTAGATAGTGATACATGCTCAATTCTAGGAAAAACAGAGCTCTGTGACACAGGGATTGAGGCATAGTATGGAGATAATACTAAGATGCTTGAGTGCCTTAGGAATATTTGTTTCCCTTGCCTACTATTATAAAATAGCCACTTGAGTTGGCTAGGAAGGAATATTGGAAAATAGGATTACAGAAAGCTTGTAAGCCCATCTTCAGCATATAACTGATTAGAATACCTAAAAGGGATTCTAGAACTTGCCTAGTGACATAGACCTCTTATGGAGCCTTTGCAGTGCATAGGACTCCATCCAGAACATTCTGAGATGGGATATTCTCACTAGAAAGACAAACAGATCAACCGGAAATAGCTAGAGAGACAGAAGATATATCATTAAAGAAAGATCATCAGGAAAACCCCCTCCAAAAAATGGCAGTATGATTGGCTACCATAAGAACAAGCAAGTA
>NW_006408591.1:10632774-10635438 GCF_000296735.1 Chrysochloris asiatica | reverse complement strand
AATTTTTTTTTAAATATTACTGGTATGAAAATAAATTGTGAAGGATGTTTAAAGTTATTTGGGGTTGACATGGGGTAGAAAACAAATTATATTCAGGAAGAAAGTATTCTAGTAACAGTCCATATGTTACTTAGTATGTGTCATGTATTATTCTGAGTATTTATTATTACATTAATTAGCACTTGTAACAACTCTAAAAGATAGACACCATATTTAGTGTCTATTGATGACAATAAGGTACATTGACTTTAAATTACTTGCCTAAGGTCACAATGGGAATATGACTCTAAACATTTTATTCTTAACTTCCATATTATATTCTTGTAGTTTCTAATAACAATCAAAGCAGTAGGGGAGAACAAAAAAATATGTAAAATTTAATGTCTAATCATAAAAAAGAAGACAAGCAATAAGACTTCAGAGAACACATTACTGGGTCCCCTGTGTTCTATCTATTCTTCTCCTAAACTGGGTTCATTTATTTGATTTAAAATTGAGCAGATGGACCCAACCCCTCAGAGTATTTTAAGTTATTTCATAATTTTCAGATTCATGAGAGAGGAGTATCCTTTGTATATTAGCATTATTTGTTCTCAGTACCAAAAGTGCCTATCAACCTATAATGACAATTGTTTCTAAAATGATAGACAATATGAGCATGGTTGACCTAAGTAATTATATAGTTGGTGATTGTCAGAGTAGAACTATGTTCCATAGGGTTTTCAATGGCATTTTTTTCAGAAGTATATCACCAATCCTTTCTTTCAACATATCTCTTGGTGGACTAGAACTCCCAACCTTTCAGTTAGCAACCAACTATGTTAACTGGTTGCACCACTCAGGGACTCCAACTATTGATCATTATTACCATGACCCCTTTACTGTGCAATTCTATCACGACAGACACTGGCTAAGTCCTTTTTGTGCATAATCTACTTTCATTCTCACAATAACACTATGATATGGTTATTATGATCTGTATTTTATAGAAGGGAGTCCTGGTGTTGTACAATATTTTTTTTGAAGTGCAAGATTGGTGGTTTGAACTTGGAAACCCTATACAGTGTCACTATGAGTCGGAACCAACTTGACAGGACTTAACAACAACAACAACAATACTTTATAGAAGAAGGTTTGCATGCTCAGAATTGTTCAGTATCTTTTATAAATCCTCATGATTGAGAGAGAGTAGACTCAAAATCTGAACTTATGCTACTTGATTTCAGAAGTACAAAGTTTTCCTTGTAAATAATTTAATTTTCAAATACCATAAATTAGCAGCATCTATCTATCTTAATGAACTCAGTTTTGCTTGCATATGCTATTAAAAATTGGAACTGTGGGCCGAAGACTGAGGGGGAAGGGGGGAGTGTAGAGCACGGGCTTCTAGGATATGCCCTTTGGTCGGAAGACGATGTATGGAGGGGATTGGAGCCATAGCAATGTAATGATATACTATGGAATGAATATGGAACTGAGGTTCTCTCATGTAAACTATCATATAACGCACAATAAAACATTAAAAAAATAATAAAATGACAAAGATAAAAAATAATAATAATATATGCTTTTTATTTATTCAATCCAGGGAGTTCCCACTCTCTGCTTACCAGTTCCTGATGTCAGAGTCAACCATCCTGTGAGAAGTTCACGGGAAGAGTGATACAGTTCAAGACCACATGGTACAAAGTAAACTACATTGTAACAGACCAATAATAGGATCTCGTTGTATGTGTCCTTTAACAGAATAATGAAAGAGTTGTAGTTCACTGGTAAAGGTTAATTCTAGTGAAAATAAATATAATTTGTTATCTTATTTGTGGCCCTTTCCTCTGTTTTAATACACAATTTAGATTATAACCGGGTTATTTAGGTATGTCTTTCATTCTATTCTTGGATGGTAACCTATAGAGAGTAAAGATAATCATACTTACATTCATATTGAACCTGACAATAATAGTAATGATGGAGTCCTGGTGTGGCACTGTAGGATAAGCATTGGACTGCTAATCACAGATCACTAATGAGTCATTCCTCAGAAACCCTATACAGGGACAATATAAGTCAGAATTGACTCAATGTATAATAGTGAAGTGTTAACTTTTTATTGAGAATTGTTCATAGTGCTTTACGTGTATATTAAATCTGCAGAGCCCCCTCTTGGATTAATGGCTATGATTGTTGCATCTTACAGATGAAGAAAGCAAATAGCTTGCTCAAGATATAGAATTAGTAAAAGTCATAGCTGAGATGTGAACCCAGTCAGACTGATTCTAGGAAAAAAAGTGTTTAATAAATGTTCATTAATCTGATTTGAGCAAAGTCTGTTTCAAGATGTTATTCAAAGAAATAGTCAGTATCTTACTATGAAGAAATAATTTTCAGAGACATTAATTTGGGTTGGCAGCCTTTCTCTTGTTCCTGAGCTAAGCAAGTTCACGGAGGGCAGCAGCAGCTTTACAGTAGATCCCTCCTTGGCCTAAAAGAGAACATTGGGCTTAAGCACAGTATAAGTTTTGCAACTCATCATTTGCTACCTCTTTAGAGGTTTTAGAAGGAACCCTGGTTATCATAATGGGTTATACATCATACTACCAACTGTGAGGTCAGCAGATCAAATCTACCAGCCACTCCAGGGGAGAAAGATAAGACTGTCTGCTCCTA
>NW_006408591.1:10613818-10631156 GCF_000296735.1 Chrysochloris asiatica | reverse complement strand
CTGGTGAGTTCAAACTGCCAACATTGTGGTCCAAAAATACCTTGCAGTCTTGTGCTTTCTCCTACACAACAGAAGGAGCCAAAATAGGAGTGTTAGAGGCATAGAAACAGCCAGAAGAATATAGACCTAGATGGAGCATATGTTAAAACACAATAGCCTCACATTTTGATATTTTTGTTTAATGAAGGTATCTGTGATTTTGAGTCAATACTTTTTTAATTGAGTTTCATTTATCAGACAATACTCTGTTGAAATCCAAATCGTTTCTACTAGCTAATTTTCGGCAATAAAAATCAAGTCTATCTTAGTAAGGACACTTATGGAAATCTATTCACCATGGACAGCCTTGCTAGTGTTTGAGATATGACTGCTATAGTTTTCATTATCACAGCATCTACTTATCAAACAAGCCACCACAGTATGGCATACTAACAAATAGTATGTCAAAATTTACCCACAAAAATAGCCTTACAAGAAGGTGTGGAGATAAAGGAAAGAGAAGCATTATATTACATACTCTATTCTCTGAGATTGGGATCTCATGTGCACTATTGTATGAATCTTGACACATCTAAAATTTTGAAAACTGAGGCTCAGTGTTGTTGAGTTTGTCCAAGTTCACATAGCTATAAAGACTGAAATCTAAGGTTCGCTGGATCCAGACCCTTTCTGACCCCACTGGAATGAGCTCTTTTTCTCTTTGACTCATCTCTCTGTATGAACAAGAAGCTATACTTGTTCTATTTCTCAAATATTTAATGTATTTTTTTTTAAAGCTACAAATATAAAAGGTAAGCATTTACAAGATATAAGACTTTTTCATAAAATCATAAATTATGATAATTTTCCTGAGAATGACACCTAGATTCTAAGAACATATCTCTGTGTTATTAAACATCTAAATATTTTTTTCCACATTGTATCCTGCAAAGACTAAAGGATGCTATTTGCTGAGATATTTATTAGAAAAAAATTGTCATTATTTTAAAGTCAAGAGGTATTTATGAAACTCAGGAAAGTCTATTGTTTGTATGAAGCGTCTTTATACTGTGATTCACCTTTGTCAATATTTATTGTGTGCTGCATAAAAGAGGAGAAAAGAATAACTCTTGTCTCTGGGAACCTCATTATCATATGTGAATATTAGAAATAGAAGTTTATTGCAATTTGTGTGGAATTATTCATAGAACAGAATATACTATTATTTTGTGAGGAGGTATCAATGTTATTTGGAAATATTTTTAAAGAATGGAGCATTTGAGTTGGAGGGGATATAGAATTTAATAACAATATTGCTAAATTTTATTGAGCAATATTTAGGGAGCAAATATTCATCCCTAATGGCCTCCATAGTATACATCTGGGGTTATGACCTGTCTCTGTCTATCCTCTATTCTTTTAGTAACAGTCACTATTTTCTTTGACTATCAGGCCCATTCTTATCCTAAGAGCTATGTTTTGGTGAGATGGATGGACTTATTAAATCTTAGCTTTAGGACAGGTGATATACCTGGCACCTGTGAAGACATTCTGTTCTATAAACATCAAAGATGGTCATGTGACTGAAAATAATCCAATTGGAACCAAACCTCTGACTTTGTTCAAAACTGTTTTTTTTTTTGGATATCCATATTCACTGTACTTGCTGAGTCTGGCTGTTGACAGCCATCTTGTACCATAATGGGAATGGTCTGCCTAACAAGAGAATCAACACATATAGAAGCAGTGATAGTTAATGTTTTTGTTTCCTAGTGCTACTGTAACAGAAATAACACAAGGGGATTCTTTAAATAACAGAAATTTATTTTTTCATAGCTCTACAGGCTAAAAGTCCAAACTGTGGTGTTGGCGATATAGATGCCTTTCTTACTGATAGTCACAGATAGTCCTTGGTTTCTTTCAATCTTCACCTCACATGTCTTTCCCTGTGAGTGCTTGAGTGTCTCTGTATCTAATCTGTTCATTTTATAACTGAGTGATTATATTTAAAATATACCCTGATAGAGTATGATCTAGTTGACAAGTCAAAGAAAACTTTTTTTTCCAAATATGAATATAATCATAAGTAGAAGGATTAAGATCCTAATATACAACAACATATTGCATTAGGCAAATCTGCTGCACAAGACCTTTTTTTAGTGTTGAGGAGCAGAGATGCCAGCTTGATGACTAAGGTGCACCTGACCCAAGCCATGGTATTTTCAGTAACCTCATATGCATGCAAAAACTGGACAGTGAATATGGAAGACTGTAGAAGAATCGATACTTTTGAGTTATGGTTTTGAAGGAGAATATTGAGGCTTCCAAAAGAACCAACAGATCTGTTTTGGAATAAGTACAGCCAGAGTTCTCCTTGGAGGCCAGGATGGCCAAACTTTGTCTCTCATACTTCAGACATATTGTCAGGAGGGATCAGTCTCTGGAGAAAGATTATCATGTTTGATAAGGTGGAGGATCAGAGCAAAAGAGGGAGACCCCCATCGAGATGGATTGGCAAGACAGCAGCATCAATGGGCTCAAGCATGGAAACAATTGTGTGGTTGGGTCAGGATTGAACAGTGTTTCATTCTGCTGTGCATAGGGTTGCTATGAGTCGGTACTGACACGATGGCACCTAACAACAACAACAACAACAACATACATTTGGTGGAGACAGAATTCAATCCATAATAAGTAGGGATAACAAGTCCAAGTAAAGGCGTTTGAACTCTTTGAATCAAGTAATAACTGAAAGCAGCAGTTATTCCTACAAATTTTAATTATATAATCCCTCCTTCCCCCCCCCTAAATTAATTTCAGTTTGCTTTCTATCACTTACAACCAAGAGTGCTGACTAATACAGCATGTTACCATTGAAAAATCTTTAGATGAGTTATCTTCTCAAGGTGCTAGTAAGGAGTTTTTATAAAATAGTATATGAAAAAGATTTAGAACAGGACCTGACAAAATGTATAAGCAGTTAACTGGAAAAAGTCTTTGCTAACAAATAATAAGCTGCACTGAAAGTTTAGAAGGTCTTATATGGATACTAAACAGAAGTCCAACGGAAGAATGGGCCAGTAAGTGTGATAACCTTGCTCTCTGGAAACTCCTCTCTATTTTCAGGTCTAGAAAAACCAGTTAGGAATCTAAAGTGACAAGGCTCAGAACAGGAAGGAGAAATAGGTTAGGTCATGTCCATTTATGTCAATCAAGTTCACATTTCAAGGTATAGTATTTCACACTAAAAGCCTTAGACATATAAAATAAAACAAAATAGGTCACTTGGGCCATAGTGTGTCTTTCAGGAAAATCTTTACTGGCACAATCAGGCTAAACCAAACTGCACTGTATAAAGCTATTATATGATTTGTGAATAACATCAATGGTATAAATTGGAGCTTTTTGATGTTGTTCTGTGGTCTCTTTTTCATACATCTTTATTATGGAGAGAAGTTAATAATGATATAAATCATTTGAATATTTCCTTCTTGTGCATGACTTTATAACCAACAATTTAAATAATATGTTGTTGTTGTTGTTAGGTGCCATCGAGTCGGAACCGACTCATAGTGACCCCATGTTAAATATCTAAAATATTCATATATTTTTGAGGCCTTATAAAATTTAAAGTGCATTTCATTATATGTGTCTATGTAAAATCACTCACACCAATCCTGGTGGTTCTGTAGGGTAAGCACACCTGGTTGTGCTGTAGGATAATAAGAACTATTAATCACAGGTTATCAGTTCAAACCCACCAGCTACTCTGAGGGAGAAAGAAGAGACTCTCTGTTCCCATAAAGGTTTACAGCCTCAGAAAATTTATATAGAGCCATTGTGAGTCAGAATTGATAATATGGCAATAGATTTGGTTTGGTTTTGATGCAGCAGGGCTAAGGTGAAAGAAAATTGGCTTATGTGTTTTAAGCCAAAATCTAAATTTTCTACAAAAGACCTGATTACAATGTTAAAGTGCAAAGATGTCGCTGAGGACAAAGGTGTGACAGATCTAAGCCATGGAATTTTAAGTTGTCTTGTATGTGTATGCAAGTTGGACAATGAATAAGGCATATGTGAGAAGAATCAGTGCATTTGAATTACGGTGTTGATGATGAATATTGAAAGTATTATGGACTGCCAGAAGAACAAACAAATCAGTCTTGGAAGAAGTATAGTTAGAATGCTCCTTAGAAGCAGGGATGGTGAGATTTCATCTCTGTAGTTTGGACATGTTGTCAGAAGGGATGAGTTCCTGCAGAAAGGTATCATACTTAATAAAGTGGATGGGCCATGAAATAAAGAAGACTTTCAAACAGGTGGATTGATACAGTTGCAACAAATATGTGGTTACACACAATAAGAATTGTGAGGAAGATGCAGGACTGGTCAGTGTTTTGTTATGTTGTGCATAGTGTTGCTATGAGTAAGAACAGACTGGAAGGCACCTAACAATAACAACAACATTGTCTTAATACCACAGTCTCTTTTCTAGCTCTTTCAAAAATGTCTATCATAAAGTATGGCAATATACTAAGAAAAAATAAAATCTCAAAATTACAATTAGGGAAATATTCAGGGAAACAATCCAATCCAACAAATATTGGTACGGTGAGAAAAAAATGAAGCAAGCAACTCACTTATATGATAATCTAACCAATCCAGTGGCCGGATAGAGTATCATATATCCATCCATTGGAAAATTATATGTCCTTGCATTTTCACTAAACAAACGTATTGCTGTTGAGTCAATTCTGATCCATAGCAACCCTATATGACAGGGTAGAACTTCTCCATAGTGTTGTAAAAGATATTCTCTTTGTGGAGGCTGACTGACACATTTGTTTTCTGCAGAACATCTAGTGGGTTTGAACTGTCAAGTGCGTTACCACTGTACCACCATGGCTCTTTCATTTCTGTGTAATGGTGGTGGTGGTGGTATGCCATGAGTCGTTTCTGACTCATAGAGACCCTGCACAGGGTTTCCAAGGCTGTAAATCTTTACGGGAGCAGAATGCCTCATCTTTCTCCTATGGAACAGCTGGCAGTTTTGAACTGTTGACCTTGAGGTTAGCAGCCCAATTCGTAACCACTATGAGCTCTCTATATAGCAGTAAATAAATAAACAAAATTTATGGTGGAAAGCATAAATTTGTTAAATTTTGTCTCAGTGAGAGGTGTTCTGTTGTGGCATTATAGGATAAGCACTTGACGGTTTCCTGCAAGGTCAATAGTTCAAACCCAACATGTGATCCTTTGAAATCCTATACAGGGTCACTGTGAGACAGAACTGACTTGAGGGCACTTAAACACATCAACAACAGATAACTCATGTAAGGAATAATGCTGAGGAATTTGCTTTATCTGAATTTTTAATACAACATTTGGATTTCTATGAAACACTTCTGTTCTCCAGGATCACTATGAATCACAATGAACTCGAGTGCAATGGGCTTTTTCCTTTTTTTAAATCTGTGTTTATTTTTAATGGGAATATTACTGTGTCGTGGAGTCTGTTCCGACTCATAGCAACCCTGTACAGGGTTTCCGAAGCTGTAAATCTTTACGGGAGCAGAAAACCTCATCTTTCTTCTGCGGACAGCTGGTAGTTTCAAACAGCTGACCTTGAGGTTAGCAGCCGAATACGTAACCACTGCGCTACCAGAGCTCCTTATTACTGTGTGTTGTTGTTGCTGTTAAGTGTTGTCAAGTCGGTTCCAACCCATAGCGACTCTGAGGGTTTCCGAGGTGCAGCTGGTGAGTTTGAACTTGCCAACGTTGCAGTTCAAACGGCTTTGCAGTCTGGATAATTAACCCACAGCGCCACACCAGGACTCCTATTACTGTGTTGTTGTGAAGTGCCGTCGAGTCGGTTCCGACCCATAGCAACCCTGTATAGGGTTTCCGAGGAGCAGCTGGGGAACTTGAACTGCCGACCTTGCAGTTCAAACGGCTTTGCAGTCTGGAGCATTAACCCACAGCGCTACACCAGGACTCAAATAATACATCCTTTAACTATCAACCCTGCACTTAAACTTGCATTTTTATTTTAATGCTTTCTAACCATGCCTTATTTATTTTATTTTAGGAATGTATCTAATGACTCCTACCCATGAGATTTTCACTGCAAGACAAGGAAAGACCAGGTAGTGACAGGATTATAGTGTAGTGAAAGTACATAGGCTGTGAAATAAAGCTGTCCTTAGCTCAGAGCCTGCCTCTGTCCTCAATAGTGAATGACTTCATCTCCCTGGCTTGCTTCTTACTTGTACAATGGGGATGAGATCTAATGAGGTCAGTACATCCCATAACAATGCACGGGGGATAAGTTCATTTTCACGGTTTTTAGGATCATTATTATCAGCATTGTCTTAACTTATTTATAAAAGATGTGTGTCCTTTTAAGAACTTATTAAGAATTTCTAAAATATTTCAATATTTCCTTCCTCTCTCTCAATCTTCAATACTGATTGATAAATTAATTTTGAAGCTTCTGATGCTGCCTTATCCTACTGGATTCCAAAGCAGTTCTTTTTTTGTGAATGAATCCATGGGATGTTAAAAGCAGTTTCTAAAGTTCTAATTTAAAACGTTTGTGAAGGATCCTTTCTTATTTGGATGATTGCTGGTTATTGTTTTGTTCATATGTTGCAAAATTTTGAACATTTAATATCTTGAAAAACTTCTGTATCTCCACAAACATCTATTGTGAGCATTTTCTAAATTTATGTAGTCTCAGTCTTTTTTTCACAAAATAAATTAAATATATTTCAGGACTGGTGGTCCACAGATCATACTCTGGGAAATGCTACTAGCACTAATACACATTTTCTTTCACCAACTAAATATTAACATTGGCTCAGCAGCCAGGACCACAGATACACCTACAGTTCTTGCACATTTACTTTGCCTTCTAAATTGTAGGAACAAATTTTTTCCTTGCTTCAAATCTTCCTGAAACAATATGTGCCAAGTTTCAAATTTTTGTTCATCCATGGTCTCTCAGATTCATCTATGTAAGTGGAATTCTGAACAAAGAAACTGTAATTAGAAATACAAAAGGAAGAAATCCAAGTTATCAAATAAATCATTTTCAGAGCTTCAATGACAAATCAAAAGGAGTTATTTTTTTAAAATGCAAATTTTAAAAAGTTACATGGTAAAACCTGCCTTATATAATGGACTATCTGCTTAACATAAACCTTAATATAAAATTAACAGTGTTTATTATATACCCATAAGATGTAATTATGATTGTTCACTACATTGCTTAAAATTTATAATTTTTAAAGGACACAAGCTAGTAATTGTATTGAGTAGTAATCAAATTGCTTGAAAAGGAATATATCTCAAGTGAATTTTAATATGCCACACATTAGGAAGTGAATAAACTTTTAATTTTTTTCTTTAATTATACTCAAGTGGAATGCATATGCCAGAACATACACTTTAGGGTTTCCAGTACACTCTCAACATCTATTTCCAGCCTTTCTCTAAAAATCAAGAACTTCCTATCTGACGCATAATAGAGTAATCGTTAGTTAGATGAACTAACTCCTGTTCATGTTCATATTGGGAGCTATGGCAAAACACCTGACCTTTTACTTTTATTGAGAAAAAAATGTCAGTGTAGGAAAACTCATGATGTAAATGGTAGCTAACATGAAGAGCAAAAGCAGAGAGAGATTATTGTCTCATAACCCCATGATATGTCTTAAAATGATTTCAGGGGCTCTTTTTTCCTCTTACCATATATTTAAGAATAATGATTATGTCACTTCTTCTAATATAATATAATTAACAGTGACAAAGCTGCAACTTTTCCATAATTTTAATAAATCCGGGGTGTTGGCTACTTCCTGTTCCATACTACCTCCATACTACTGCTTCTATTACCCGGGTATATTCAACATGATTAGAGTACTACTAAGTGTGGTGAATATATATATTTATATTCAGTGTCTCTGTTGTTAAGTACTGTGACGTTGGTTTCAACTCATAGCGACCCTTTGCAGGGTTTCCTAAGACCAGCTGGTGGATTTGAAGTATCTATTTTGTGGTTCAGGGCTTACCCTACAGCATGGTAAGATAAGCACTGGACTTCTAACCACAAGTTTGGAGGTTCAAATCCACTGGCTGCTCTTTGGAAACCTCTGTAAGTCAGAACAGACTGGACAGCACTTAACAACTTACATTTTTTTTTTACACTGATTTTAAGTATACAAATACACTTCTTTAAAATTTTATCTTTTCTATTAATTGTCACTATTTGTAATATCTAAAATAAAATTCTACGGGGGTATGGGCAATAAGGAGTCTTGCAGTGGTGAGGTAGGATAAGCTCTGGGCTTCTAACCTCAAGTTAGGCAGTTGTAACCCATCGGTTGCTCCTCAGAAACCTTATACAGGATTGCTCTGAGTCAGAAATGACTCAGTGTTAATCTATATAGTGGAGTCATGGTTACAAATTGAGCTGCTAACCTCAAGGTCAGCAGTTCGAAACTACCAGCTTTTCTGTGGGAGAAAGAGGAGCCTTTCTGCTTCCGTAAAGATTTATAGCCTTGAAAACCCTGTCCATTTGAAACCAACTCCACGGCACACCACCACTACCACCACCACAGTGGAGGAGTGGAGCGGCGCTCTGGGTTAATGAGCTGGAATGCAGGCTAGTTTGAACCTCAAGGTCAGCAGTTCAAGCTTAGCAGCAGCTCCTAATAAACCATATACAGGGTTACTAAGAGCCAGAATCGACTTGAGAGAACTTAACAGTAACATAATTATATAGTAACTTTTAATAGAATAATTCATAACATTTGTAATCTATGCAATTTACAGTCTAATTTTCCAGATAGAAAATCAAAGTAAAAAATCTATAAAATGTCAATACCCTGTTGGAGATGCCAACATTTTAAACAGTTGCCTGTCCATCAAGTACTTGCCAATTAGATGATTGCATTGATTCGTTAACCATCTATTTTAAGTTACTTATGCTTTAAAAATATCCCTTGTTTTCCAATTCTGTTTAATTGATAAGATCCCTAGTGACACAATGGTTATGCATTGGACTGCTAATCAGAAGGTCAGTGGTTGGAACCTATAAGCTTCTCTGTGTGAGAAAGCTGTGGCAGTTTGTGTCTGAAAGTTTTTTAGAGTCCTGGAAACACTGTGAGACATTTCTTCTCTGTCCTATATGGTCCCTATGAGTAACTCAACTATACACAATAGTAACAAAACATTTACTTGATAGTAGTTTACCTATATTTAGTATTTTAAAGAGCATACAGCATTTATTGGGAACTCAGCTTCCATCCTAAAAGATAACTCAAAGACAGGCCAGTACACAGAAATATTATTCTTTCAATATCCCAAATGGTCAATAGTACTAATCTTCTAATTGCCAGTAAATTGAGACACAATACATATTTTAATGATTAAAGTTAACAGTCTCAATCTTAGGTATTCTAAAAGCCCTTTAGGGTAAGAAGCTTCTTCTATCTAACTGCTTCTGGAGTTTAACTGGCACATTCATGACAAACTGAGAGATAATTGCCTAAGGTCACTCATGAGCAGCAGTAAGGATCATCAAATCCAGGGATCACATGCTCTTATAACTGTTTTCATCTCAAGAACACACACACACAAATACTTTGCAATATTCTTGATTCACATTTGTATTCATTATTTAAATTTAATAAGCATCCATCTACTAAGAACCCAAGAGGCCAAATGAAAATAAATAACACTTACTAGTGAAGAATAATTTGTTCCAGTCTCTGGTCATGAAATACAATAACCTTATCAAAAGATAAATACTAACACTGGTCCTTTGAAATCAACAGGTAATGATAAATAGGAACAGCTGCTTCTCAGAAACCCTATACAGGGATGCTGTGAGTCAGAACCCACATGTCAGCAGTTAACAACAACAACAACAAAAAGGTAGGCAATTTGAAGTCACCACCATCTTCTTGGGAGAAGGATGAAGCAATTGGGTTCTGTAAAGATTTACAGCTTTAGAAACCCTATGGAGTGATTCTACCTGTCTTTATCAGTTGGAATCAACTTGATGGCAATGAGTTTGTTTTTTGTTAGTTTATAGAGAGTAGATGATGTTAGATATTGCAGTAGTGAGGGTGTATTGTACCTCCAAATATCCTTTGGGAGAAATCAGTTTTAGGTAAAAGGTTAGCCTCAAAATGAATAACACTTTAGAAAAATGACTGTTAGAAATTTGTAGATACTTAAAATGTTTGTAATTGTGAATACTGTTGTATAGTTGAGGAAAAAGATGAATTACAGTTAAAGAAATGTGACTATATAGTTACCTAATTGAGTACTGGTGTGGCACTGTAGGCAAGTCAGCAGTTCAAGCCCAAGCCACTCCTTGGGAACACTATACAGAATTGCTATGCTTTGGAACTGACTTGATGGCACTCAGCAACAGCAACACCAGTGGAAGCCAGTGTCAGGAAATATGGATGAGCCTCATAAAAGCTTAAAAACAGCAATCAGAAATCAGTAATCTTCTGTCTTCTTTCCTTCATAAAGCATTACACCACTACTTCTTTTTTGTTTTTCTTCATCAAGCAATAAAAAAACTACCTAAAAAGTCAGCATAAATTCCAGTGGTCACATCATTTAAAAAAATCCAGCAATCTTATATGACCTGATAAAGACAATTATATAAGTTAACTGGGAAATGGAAAATATATATACCTAAGGTGTGCCATCGAGTGGGCTCCAACTCATAGTGACCTTATGCATAAAAGAATGAAACATTCCTTGATACTGCATCATCCTCATAATTATTGCTATGTTTGAATCCACTGTTGTAGTCAATGTGCTAATCCATGTCATTGAGGGTCTCCCTTTCTTCATTTGCTTTCCACTTTACAAAGCATGATAGATCACTCCTAATGATATGTCCAAAATAAACAAGATAAAGACTTGCCATCTTTTCTCTTGAGAAAGATTCTAACTGTACCTACTCCAAGATAAATTGTTTATTCTTCAGTATCACTCAACAGCACCACAATTGGAAATTGTTGGTTTTTCTTTGGCTTCCTTTTTCATTGTTCAATAATATGAGGTATTTAAAAAGATGATGGCTTGGGTGGGTCACATCAAAGTAACATTTTACTTTTTAACATCATAAAGAAGTAGCTTGCAGCAGATATGCATAACTTTACTCCATTTCCCTTCACTCCTGTCAATTTATCATACTATGGTGGTTTGCTTATTTCGATGATGCTGGATGATAAGTCACATATATTTTAAATACAAGTAGGGTCACCTATGGTTGTCGGGTTTCAGTTGAGCTTCCAGACTGAAACAGACTAGGAAGAAGGAAAGATAAACTACTTCTGAATGTTTAGCCATTGAAGGCCTCATGATTAATAGTATAACATTGTCAGATAAAGTGCCAGAATATGAAAACGTTATGAATCACACCAGAATAAGCACTCAAGCCCAAGGTTGGTTTGAACCCAAAGGACAGTGGTTCAAATTCACAAGTTGCTGCTCAGAAATCCTATACAGGGTCTATCTGAATCAGAACTGACTTTATGATACTAAGAACACCAACAACAGTGACAGAAGATGAGCCACTTAAGTTGGAAGTAATGCAATACATGACTGGAGAAGAGCTGCCTCCTCAAACAGAGTTATATAATTGCTGGTGACTAGAACGTGAAGATTGGAAACAAATAAGAAGGATAATTTTGAAAATATAGCATTGGTGATATTAAGTATACTGGAGATTAAATGATAGAATTTTTCAAGATGACGTATTGATGGCAAACATCTTTTATAAAACATAAATAGCACATGGACCTCACCAGATAGAAGACAGAGAAAAAAAATTGACTATATCTGTGAGAAAAGGTGGTAGAAAACCTCCATATCATCAACCAAAACAAGACCAGAGGCAGACTGATAAACAGAACATAAATTGGTCCTATACAAATTCGGACTGAAGCTGAAGAAGATGAAGAGAAGTCCAAGGGAGCCAAAATATGATTTTGAACATATCCCATCTGAATTTAGAAATAATTTCAAGATCAGATTTTGAAGACTTAGACTAAAGGCCAGAAGAGTTGTGGGATGACAAGAACATTCCACAGGAAGAAAGCAAAAGGTCATTTAGGAGACAAAAAGAAACAAAACATAAAAAGGAATATGAGAAGTTATCTGAGCTTGTTCGCCAGCATGTTGTTGTTGTGTGCCGTCGAGTCGGTTCCGACCCATAGCGACCCTGTACAGGGTTTCCGAGGGTGTAAATCCTTACGGGAGTAGAAAGCCTCATCTTTCTCCCGCGGAGCGGCTGGTAGTTTCGAACCGCTGACCTTAAGGTTCGCAGCCCGATTCGTAACCACTACGCTACCAGAGTTCGCCAGCATACAGAACTTAAAACAAATGGAATAAATGAAGTAACAGAGTTCTATCAAAAATTTCAAATGGAAGCAGTGTTTTGTTCTTCTGTGCATAAGGTCATTACGGGTCAGTACCAACTCGATGGCAACTAACAACAATTACAACAGGCAAGTTCTGATGTAGAGCTGTAGATAAGCACTGGAAAGCTAACCAAAATGTTGACAGTTCAAATTAACCAGCTGCTCCTTGGAAATTTTATTCAGGGTCACTATTGATCAAATCAACTCAATGTCATTTTACAATAACAAAAATGGGTAAAATAGTCATATACAAAGCAGCAAAAGAAGATGGAAGGAATACACAGTGTCACTGTACCAAAAAAGAAATGTTTGATGCTGAAACATTTCAAGAAGTAGCATATGCTCAAGAACCAATGGTACTGAAGGAAGAAGTCCAAGTTGCACTGAAGACATTGGCAAGGAGCATGGTTCTGGGAATTGATGGCATAAAAAGTGAAATATTTTTTTTTTTAAAAAAGCATAAAAACCTGATACAGCCTTGGAGGCACTCACTCATCTATGCCAAGAGATTTGGAAGACAGCTACCTGGTCAGCTAATTGGAAGAGATCCATATTTGTGCCCATTCCCCAAAAAGAAGACCCAAAGGAAAGCAAACGTCATCAGACAATATCATTAATGCTACATGCAAGTAAAATTTTTCAAAGGATAATTCAAAATCGATTGCAACAGTACTTGTACAGGAAACTGCCAGAGGATCAAGCCAATTCAGATGAGGACATGAAATGAGGGATATCATTGCTGACGTCAGATAGGCCCTTGTTGAAAGCAGAAAATACCAGAAAGATGTTTACCTATGCTTTATTACTATGAAAAGGTTATTGACTGTGTATATCATGACAAACTATGGACAATTTTACAGATAGAGTATTCCAGAACACTTAATTGTGCTCATGAGGAATCTGTACATAGATAAAGAAGAAGGCATTCAAACAGAACAAGGGGTCACTGAATGGCTTGAAATCAGGAAAGCTGTGAATCAGTGTTGTAGACTTTCACCATAATTATTCACTCTTTATGCTGAGCAAATAATCTGAGAAACTGGATCATACAAAGTACATAATATAAATTATATATAAAGAAACCAGATTATATAAAGGATTATATAAACATAGCATCAGGATTGTAGGAAAACTCATTTACAACCTTGCTGAACTCAAAGAGGACTTAATATATTTACTGATGAAGATCAAAGACAAAAGCCTGCAGTATGGGTTAAGCTTCATCACATAAGAAACATAAATCCTCATAACTGGATCAATAAATATCATCATGATAAATGGAAATGAGATTGAGTTTGTCAAAGATTTCATTTTGCATGGATCCACCAACAACTCTCATGGAAGCAGCAGTTAAGAAATCAAATGACAAATCTTTTGCACAAGACCTAATAAAGAGTTCAAGAGTAAATATATCAGTTTGAGAACTAAGGTATGCTTGACCTAAGTCATGATATTTTCAATAGCCTCATATGAAAATGAATGTTGGACAGTGAATAAGGAAAACCATAAATAAATTGATACATTTGAGTTATGGCGTTGGAAAAGAATATTAAAATTACCAAGGACTGCAAGAAAAATAAACAAATCTGTGATGGAAGAAGTGCAGCCAGAACACTATTTAGAAGCCAGGATGGCAAGAATTCATCTCTCAAAATTTGGACATGTCACCAAGAGGAAACAGTCACCAAGAGGAGCAGGACATTATGCTTGATGAAATGCAGAATCAGTTAAAAGAGGAAGACCCCAACAAGAAGGATTGGCACAATGGCAGCAGCAACAGACTCAAGTGTAACAATAATTGTGAGGATAGCTCAGGACTGGGTAGTATTTCATTCTGTTGTGTATAGGGTCATTATGAGTTAAAACTAACTTGACTGCACCTAACAACAACAACAACCTCCTGTATATTCTACTAGATAGCTGTATAAATGTGCAGCACATGCACACACATACACAGAAGGATCCTCCAGCACACATATATGTCAGAGTTTTAATATATATTTAATATTGCATATTGTTGTTGTTGTTGTTGTGTGCCGTGGAGTTGGTTCCGACTCATAGCAACCCTGTACAAGGTTTCCGAGGCTGTAAATCTTTACGGGAGCAGAAAGTCTCCTCTTTCTCCCGCAGAACAGCTGGTAGTTTCGAACTGCTGACCTTGCGGTTTGCAGCCCGATTCATAACCACTATGCTACCAGTTAGATATGATATATATTATAAGTGGTTGCTGTTGCGCTGCTAAATGCCATCAAGTGGGTTCTAACTCATAGTGACCCTGTATAGGGTTTCTGGTAGTGGCTGGTGATCTTGAACCGCTGACCTTGTGGTTTAAACTGACTTTGCAGTCCAGCACATTAACCCACAGTGTCACCTCAGGACTCCATATAATATATAGCAATAAATATATAAATATTTAATGTAAATCATAATGTACATTAATATATACATTAGAAATAATATATGCATAATATAATGTATATTAAAATAAAATATCAATATTAATCTTCTTTTAAAAATTTAAATGATTCCATGTAAAAAATACATCATGTTTCAACATAGGGTCTTGGAATTAGAAAAGAAATGTAAGGCATGATCTACACCATTCCTTCCTATGTGCTGACTAATACACAGGGAATTAAAAGCCAATAAATGGTACAAGACATACATATTTATGCACATTTCAAAGAGATATGACCCAAAAGAATGTGCAAATCACTGACCGACATCATTAATATTACATGCAAGTAAATTTTTGCTAAAGATATTCAAAAACAGCTTCAAAAGTAAATTGACAGGGACCTGTCCAAGGTTTAAGCCAAATTCAGACCAGGACATGGAATGAGGGACATAATCGCTAAAATAAAGTGATTCTTGGTCAAGAGCAGAGAATACCAGAAAGATGTATACCTGTGCTTTATTGAATATGAAAAGGCTTTGGATTGTTTGTATCATGACAAGCTATGGACAACATTGCTGAGAATGAGTATTCTGGGATACTTGAGTGTGCTCATCAAGTGCCTGTATATAGAACAAGAGGCAGTCATTTGAAGAGAACAAAGGGACACTGACTGATTAAAAATTTGGAAAGGTGGGCACAAAGGTTGTATTCTTTCACTGTATTTATTTAACCTGTATGCTGATAGAATAATCTGAAAAATTTTGTTACATATATAAGAATGTAGCACCAGCATTGGAGGAAGACTCATTAACAACCTGTGATATGCAGATGATACAATCTTGCTTGCTGAAAGAAAAGAGGATTTGAAATATTTATTAATGAAAATCAAAGATCAAAACCTTCAGTATGCATTGCATTGCAATGTAAGGAAAACAAAGGTCCTCACCACTGGACCAATGAATACCATCAGGAGAAATGGAGAAAAGTTTGAAGTTGTCCATTACTTCATTTTGCTCATATGAACCATCAGTACTAATGGAAGCAGAGTCAGGAAATCAAAAGATGTATTGCATTAGGCAAATCTATTGCACAAGACCTCTTTAGAGTGTTCAAGAATAGACAAGTAAGTTTGAGGATTAGGGTGTACTTGACCCAAGCCATGGTATTTTCAGTAGCTTCATATGCATGTGAAATTTAGAACATGACTAAGGAAAACTGCAGAAGAATTGATGCATTTGTGTTACAGTGTTGGAGGAGAACATTAAAAATACCATTAACTTTCAGAAGAACAAAAAAATCTGTGTTGGAAGAAGTACATCCAGAATGATCCTTAGAAGTCAGGATGATCAGACTTTGTCTCTCATACTTTAGACATCTTAAAAGGACTATTCCTTGGAGAAGGACATCATACTTGGTAAAGTGGAGGGTTAGCAAAAAAAAGGAAGACACCAATGAGATGGGTTGGCACAGTGGCAGCAACAATTGGATCAAAAGTAGCAATGATTGTGAGGTTGGCACAAAACCAGGAAGTGTTTTGTACTATTGTGTATAGGGTTGTAAGGCACTGGTACCGACTAGATAGCACCTAACAACAACCACAAAAAGGACAGGGACAATGTCTCATTTCCAAACTTGGCAAGATTGCTGTCCAATTTCACACTGGTTGTCATTAATTCTCTGGCTACCTGGATGGCAATCTTTGGGGGATGCTGTGTGGATCCATCTGCTATACTTGCTTATAGCGCTTTTCTCAGTTCTCCTTCCTCTCAGAGTCCCTAACAAAAACAATCCAACTCAGACTAATTTGGTTGGTAGACAGGAGAATATCATGAGTATTGCTGGCAAACTTGTATTTGTCAGGTTTTTAATATATATTTCATAATGCAAATCAGATATGATTTATAAGACATGTTGTTGTTATTGTTGTTGTGTTTCTAAGTGCAGTTATCCTGGAGATGCTGGTGAGTTTAGACCATCAACCTTGTAATTAGCAGTCTAGTACTTATCTACAGAGTGCTGGTGTGCTGGGTTAGTGCACTTGACTTCAAGGTTGATATGAACTGCAAGGTCGGCGTATCAACTTTCCAGCCACTTCTCAGAAACCGTATACTGGGTAACTGTGAGTCAGAACTGACTCAACAAAATATAACAACAAGAGCAAAAACAAAACAAAACAAAACAAAACAAAACAATTTATTCTACAGTGTCACACCAGGAGTCCATCTTGAGTATTACACTAGCAAAGTAATTCATCTAACTATGGTTAGTCAAAGAGAGTTCTCACACACTTGCCATATCAACCATAATTTTTCACTGCTGAGATTTCTCTGTTGTTGCTATTGTTAGGTCCTTTGAGGTTAATTTAGACTCATAGTGGCCTTATGAATGAAACATGGCCTGGCCCCATGTCAGCCTCACAATCATATTTAAACTTGATCCCACTGTTGCTATTGTTGTTAGGTACCATCGAGTCAGTAATGACTCATAGCATACCTATGCACAACAGAAC
>NW_006408591.1:10611178-10613041 GCF_000296735.1 Chrysochloris asiatica | reverse complement strand
TCTTCAAATAATCCAGCTTCTCATATTATTTGCTCAACATACCGGTTGAATAAGTATGCTGAAAGAATAGAACCCTATCGCACACCTTTCTTAATTTTAAACCATTCAGTGTCCCCATGTTCTGTTCAAACAGCTTCCTCTTGGTCCATGTACAGATTCCTTATGAGCACAATTAAGTGTTTCAAAATACACATACTTTGCAATGTTGTCCATAGCTTGTCTTGATCCACAGAATCAAAGGGATTTGTGTAGTCAATAAAACACAGGTAAACATCTTCTCTGTTTTCAGCCAAAATCCATGGGACATCAGCAATGATATCCCTCATTACACGGCCTCTTCTGAATCCGGCTTGAACCTTTAAAACATGTCTGTCAATATATGCGTGTAGCCATTTCTGTATTACCTTTACTAAAACTTTACTGGCATGAGATATCAACGAGATTGTCTGATGATTTCCACACTCTGTTGGTCACCTCTCTTTGGATCAGGCACAAATACAAGTATTTGACTTTGTCTCCTAGAGCTGTCATCTGAAATTTTCTTTTGAGCTCTTGTAGCTCCTCATTCCTTCAATTTGCTTTAGCATCTCTATGCTGGAGATCAAGTTTCAAAGTCTCTTCTGACATCCATTTTGGCCTTTTCTTTCTGTCTTGCCATCTTAAAAATCCTTTGGTTTCTTCCTTTATGATGTTCTTGATGACATCCCACAGCTATTCTAGTCTTCAGCCTTTATTGTTTAATGCATCAAATCTGTTCTTCAGATGATATCTAAATTCAGGCAGGATATGTTTAAGGTCATATTTTGGCTCTTGTGGACTTGTTTTAATTTTCTTCAGCTTCTTCCTGAGCTTACATATGAACAATTGTTGGTCTGTTCCACAGTCTGCCATTCTCCTTGTTTTGGATGGTGACATATGGCTTTTTCATTGTCTCTTTCCTCAGATGTAATCAATTTGATTTCTGAAAGAGAAATGTCTCTTATAAAGGCAAGTAAATCAGATTAAGCTCTGACTAGTCAGAACAAACTATGCAAGCAAGAAGACAATGGGGAGACATATACAAAGCCCTACAAGAAAAAAACTGTCAACCAAGAATTGTCTATCCAGAAAAACTATCAATCAAATATGATGGTGCGATCAAGATATTCCATGATAAACAGAATCTGAGAGATTTTATCAAAACCAACCCAGCAACTTCTAAGCATCCTAAACAGAGTTCTGTGGACTGAAAACCAACAAGATCAGAAAGCAACCAGAAATTGATAGCCATGGCAACACCACCTGGAACTCTGTCAAGAGATAAAAGAGTCCAGAACAAAACAAGACTACAACAAAAAACCAAAGGATATGGGAGGTCAACTGAAGATCAAAATTATTTCAATCTCAAAGAAGTGACAAACATAGCAACAGAGACCTAGGTGGTGAGGATGACAGGTAGATTACAGGATACAATGGATTCTCTTAAATGGTGAGAAAAGTTAGTAGACTATAAGGTAACCACAAAGAAAGTTAATACTTCACAACTTTCCATGAAAATGAACTTCCAAGCAGAACAAACAAACATGAAAACTAAGAAGAAGCCGACAAGAAATAGCACAAAAAACACAAACCCAACACAAGAAGGCATGCAGAACCAAAGAACAAACAACACTACCAAAAAAGTAACATAATGGCAGCACTTCATACCTATCAATAATTACATTGAATGTCAATGGATTGAATGCACCAGTGAAGAGAGAGAATGGCAGAATGGATAAGAAAACAAAAGCCTTCAATATGTTGCCTGCAAGAGACACACCTTACACACAAAGACAAAAACAGACCAAAAGTTCAAGGATGGAAAAATATTTACCAAGCTAACTG
>NW_006408591.1:10609443-10609933 GCF_000296735.1 Chrysochloris asiatica | reverse complement strand
TACTGCCCAAAGCAGTTTACTCATATAATGCAATCTCAATCCAGATTTCAACAACATTCTTCAAAGAGATGGAAAAGACATTTACTAACTTTATATGGAAAAGAAACAGACCCAGGGTAAACAAAGCACTGCTTAAGAAGAACAAGGTTGGAGGTCTCTCACTCCCCAATTTCAAAATCTGCTACATGCTATAGTGGTTAAAACAGTCTAGTACTGGTACAATGAAAGGTACATTGATCAATGGAACAGAATCAAGAATCCAGAAATTAATGCATTTACATACAGCCAACTGATTTTCGACAAAGTGCCTAGGCATATTGCATGGGGAGAAGACAGTCTCTTTAACAAATGTTGCTGGCAGAACTGAAAAGCAATAAGCAAAAGAATGAAACAAGATGTACACCTCACACCCTATACAAAAATGAACTCAGCATGGATTAAAGATCTAAATGTGAATCCCAAAACTATGAAGGTCATCAATGAAAAAATA
>NW_006408591.1:10590753-10598918 GCF_000296735.1 Chrysochloris asiatica | reverse complement strand
GAGCCTGCTTATTTGGCTATTCTGTGTTGTTGCTGGCAGAGCTCTTCACTGTACTTCCACCTGATCCACCATCTTGTTTGTTCTTGTATCTGCTTTTAAACCATTTCAAATAAGCTTGAAATCTTGTGACTCACTCCCAAGCATGTCTATTTATTCTACCAGCAGAAAATCTCTGTATGTTTTGAAATTACTCCATTTTTGCTGGAAACATTTGTGAATAAATAACTTCACATATAAGATCAGAAAATAAATAAAGATAAATAGCAGAAATTTAATCTGCTACAGATGCAACAAAAAAAAAGAAAATTTGTGGGGATGGAAAGAAGAATGTTGCAAATATTTCAGTCAAATTATTACTGAGTGTAAGTTAGATGGGACTGGGAAGATCATTACTTCTTTAAAAAAGCAATTAATCTAAAAGATTGGTTTTCTTTTCCTTCCTTTTTTTTTCTTGCTTTCTTTCTTAGCACATGCTGTAATTAGGAAACAATAATGGAAAGACTAATTTATTGGAAGAAGTATATCCAGGATGCTCCTTAAAAAGCAGGATGGCAGGACTTTATCTCTTATACTTGGGACATGTTATCAGAAGTAACTTGTCCCTGAAAAAGGATATCATGTTTGGCAAAGTGGATAGCCAGCAAAAAAGAGGAAGATTGGCAATGGCACAAATTGGTACAGTGACAGTAACAATGACCTCAGGCATAACAACAATTGTTAGGATGGTGTACGACAAGGTACTGTTTCATTTTACTATGCACAGGGTTACCAGGAGTTGGAACAAACTCAATGGCACCTAATAATACAACAACAGCAATTCTGCTAATACAGTGTTTTAAGATTTACTTTTTCCCAAACACACCAATAAATATGAATCCTCAGTGTACTAATAAATAGAAACATGTATAATCAAATATTATGAAACCATTTTCATCCTCAGTCTATTTCACTAGATCATGATTGTATATTCTTACTACTTCACTTGCCCCTAATGAGATGGTTCATTTTGAAATGTGTATTATCTTCCAACAATCCCTTCTGCTTTATTGGAAAAGTAGAATCTGTGAATCCTTTCTTCTTCTTTGAGTCCTTCTTCAAGAATGTGTCAAGGACTTTTATTTTTCATAGAATCTACTAATTTGCAGTTGAAAGATGTGAAGTTGGGTAAAAAGTTTTTCAACTAATTATAATCAATGGCTGCATCTTTATGCTGAAGTCTGTGCACATTCACAAAAGATCAAAGAATGACAGCGTGCCTGTTTTATTCCGCTTTTTGTTTTTACTAAAACTGTGAAACATTTTTTATTACTTTTCTCCACTTTTCATTTCTCTTCATTTCTTATCTTCATGTTATGTTTGAAACATGTACCTTTTCAATAGTCAATATTTCCACTTCTCATGTAATTAATAGATCTCTTCTCCTTTAACTTTCTTTCATATCTTTCTTTTCTTGTTGTGAGAAAAAGTACAGGATAAACTATGACTTATGACAAAGATGATAAATGAGTATATTTTCTAATTTATACTTCAGGAAAAATTGAGAATAAATATTCACTGAGCATTTCTACAGGAATAAAAGGCCTAGTATAAGTGACTAGTTAGTTTTTAAACTCATAATTAGATTATATATAAATATGCATATATATATATGTATAATATCTTTAAAAGAAAACTAGATTTTATAATAATAGTGCTGAAAAATAAATAAATAAATAAAAGAAACTTTGTGAAAAACTAAAATAAAATTTACAGGAAAATAATTCAATAAATATGAAAAAACAGAAAACTAACAAACAATACTAAGAAAATAATGCAGCAACAAAGAGAAGCCATAGAATCCCTACTAGAAGAAAGGAATTGAGTCTATTATATAATAAAAATTTGTAAGAGTTCTTGCAATAAAAAAAGGTGAGAATTCCAAAGGCAATAGACAGAGGGAAAGCATGAGAAAACAAACAAATTAAATGCATAAGAAGTAACATTTGGTGAATCTGCTCATATATTTAAAAAGTCACAAATATTCTTTAAAATTGAATTAAACCATTTAAAATACAACCTAGAGTTTTTACTTTATAGTTTAATAATGCATATAGAAGCATTCTGGCTTATAACAGAATTTACTTTGTTGACATAGTTTAAGAATAAAGATCTTTAAATTACAAATATCAAAACACAACAAAGTTCAAATGAATTTCTGAATGTAAAAATGTGAAACGTTTTAGGTTTGATTCACAAAGTAAATTATCAACCAATATAACCATCAAAAATATACCCAAAGATACTCTGAGGAATAACTAGTGGGTTTGAATTACCAAACTTGCAGTTAGTTTTCTAATGTTTTTCTAGAGCATCACACCAGAACTACAAAGATAATTTGCATTTGATTTTTGACAATAACTGTAAAATATAATTTACTTGTGTGAGTGAACCTAAGTATATGCTAATTGTATGAGTCAGCATTTTCAAGTCACATTGTTGTTATATGCCATTGAACCAGTTCCAATTCATTGATATCCTATGCACAACAGAAAGAAACACTGCCCTGTCTTGTGCCATCCTCAAAGTTATAGCTATATATTAATCTACTGTTTTAGTCAATGGGTCAGTCCATATTTTTAAAATACTTCCTTTTTTTTTTTTTTCTTGCTGATCCTCCTGTTTACCAAAGCATGATGTCCTTCTTCAGGGACTAGTCCTTTATGATGTTGTTGTTGTTGTTAAGTGCCTTCGAGTCGGAGCCGACCCATAGCGACCCTGTACAGGGTTTCCGAGGGTGTATGTGAGATGAAGTTTCATCACTCTTGCTTCAAAGGGACAGTTATTGTACTTCTTCCAATGCACATCTGTTCATTCTTTAAGTAGTCCATGATATAGTTAATATTCTTCAACAACACATAATTCAAAAGTATCACTTCTTCTTAGCTCTTCTTCATTTATGAAGGCAAGTAAAAAAAAAAAAAAAAGTATTGTTACAAATTCACTGTTGTTGTTAAGTGCTGTTGAGTCAATTCCTACTCATAGCGACACTGTATAAGGTTTCCAAGGAGCAGCTGGTAAGCTTGACCCACCGACTTTCCAGTTCAAACGACTTTGCAGTCTGACACATTAGCCCACAGTGCCACTCCAGGACTCCTATATACTTCTGAAAACAGTGTTTCCATCTCTCTAACCCTTACATGAAGAATTCTGTGCCCTTCATTTCACACCATGTCAAAAAGGTCAGTTTGGTCATCCTCAACGAATTCAAATCATGGTCTTTTTACATGTTCTTTCAGTTTGGGGAACAAAAAGATATCTTTATGGGCAAGATTAGGATTGTAGGCTACATGGAATAGGGTTTTTAAAAAAATCATGTATGGCTGTCCTTATTATTCCATGAAATAAGCAGGTACATTATCATGATGAAAAAAAAAAAATTACTTAACAATTTTCTTACTGATGTAGTTTTCTATTTTATCAAAACCTCTTCATAATAAGCTTCCTTAATTGTCCTATATCCTTCCAGAAAATTTATCAGAATTATCCCTTTGTAATACTAAAATTCAGTTGTCATGCATGTCATATTAATTGTATTGTTTAATAATTTCCACATTCTGTTGTGTCTCTCTCTCTTTTTTTTTTTTTTTTTCCATTAATGGGTATAAATATGGATATCTTCCAGTTGATTGACCAAGTATCTGTCTTCCAATTTTTTGGCATTGACAAGTGATATAAAATCATTAAAAGACAGGAAAGAAACAAATGACAAAATCAATGTCAAAAGAGACCCTGAAAGTTGCTCTTGAAAATAGAGTAGCTAAACAGAATGAAAGGAAATGTAAAAGAGCTGAACAGAAGATTTCAGAGGCAACTCAAGAAGACAAAGCAAAATATTCTAATGAAATGTACTAAGACCTGGAGTTAGCAAATCAAAAGGGAAGAACATGCTTAACATTTCTCAATCTTTAAGAGCCAAAGAAAAATTAAAGCCTCAACTTGAAATATTGAAGGATTCTATGGGAAAATACTTAACATATCAGAAAGCATCAGAAGATGGAAATAATGCACAGTTATTGTACTAGAAAGAATTGTTTAATTTCAGGAAGTAGCATATGATAAAGAACCAGAGGTACTGAAGAAAAGAATTAAAGATGCACTGAAAGCAGAGATGGCAAACAAGGAATACCAATTGAAATATTTTAATAAATATGTGCATTGATGGAAGCACTCTCTACCTCAAAACATAATTGTCTCTAATTTTGTGACTATTCAATTGTTGTAAAATAAACATAAATTAATTTCAAATCTATATATTATACAGTCTAAGTTTCATTCAATGAAATTATATTTTAAAAAATGTTCTCTAATTTCCTGGTTCCATAAACAGTCTCAGTAAACATCCATAAGAAAAATGCAACTAAAAGAGAAGACAAAGTCATACACTGATTGGTGTCTTCTGTTGGGGGGTTTAGATCAGAAAAGTCACTAGTCAATGTATGAGACAACTATTGCACTAATAGATATTTTATCTATTTTGCTTGAAAATGGCAATAAAACTATTAATAGCATGAAATAATAATAATTAATTCTATTGGATTTTCATAATGCTGATAATGCTGAAAATAAGATTACAGCAAGGATTATTTTGCACAATACTTCTGGAAATCATAAATGAAATATGATATTTTATATATGTGCAACATTTCTTCTACACAATGTTGTTGGTGTTGTTAGGTACCATTGAGTCAATATTGACTCATAGCAACCTTATGCTTGAACAACAGAACGAAACACTGCCACCCTCACAATCATTGCTACGCCTGAGACCATCGCTGCTGCCACTATGCCAATCCATCTCGTTAGGGGTATCCCTCTTTTTTTCTGACCCTTCACTTTACCAAACATGATATCCTTCTGCAGGCACTGAACCCGCCTAATAAAATGTCCCAAGCACGAGAGATGAAGTCAGGCCATCCAGACCTACACAGAGCAACAAACACAGATCTGTTTGTTCTTTTGGCATTCCATGTTACTTTTAATATTCTCCTCCAAAACCATAACTCAAATACATCAATTCTTCTGTGGTTTACCTTATTTACTGTCAAACTTTCACATGTGTATGAGGTTATTGAAAATACCATGCTTGTGTTAGGTGTACAGTTCTCAAACTGAAGTCTTTGTTCTTCAACACTTTAAGGAGTTCTTGTGCAGCAGATTTGCCTAATGCAATACGTCCTTTGACTTCTTGACTGTTTCTACCAAGAGTATTAATGGTTGATCAGAGCAAAATGAAGTCTTTGGAAAATTCAACCTTTTCTCCAAGTATATGGATGTTGTTTATTTGTCCAGTGGTGAGGATTTTTGTTTTCTTTCCATTGACATGCAATCAATATAAAAGGCTGCAATCTTTGATCTTCATCAGTAAGTATTTTTAATCCTCTTTACTTTCAGCAAATAAGGTAGTATCATCTGCATATTGCTGATTGTAAATGAGTCTTCCTCCAATCCTAATGCCATTTTCCTTCATATAATCTAGTTTCTAGGATTATTTGCTCAGCATGTAGATTGAATAAGTATAGTGAAAGAATACAACCCTGGCACACACATTGTCTAATTTGAAATCATACAATGTTCCCTAGGTCTATTCAAACAACTGACTCTTGGTGTATACACAGATTCCTTATGAGTACAAGTAAGTGTTCCCATAATGCTCATACTTTGTTGCTCATACAATGTTGTCCCTAGCTTGTCATGATCCACACTATCAAAGACCTTTGTGTACTCAATAAAGCACAGGTAAACATCTTTCTGGTATTCTCTGCTTTCAGCCAAGATCCTTCTGATGTCAGTGATGATATTCGTTGTCAAATGTTCTCAACTGAATCTTTCTTGAACCTCTGGAAGTTTTCTGTCCATGTATGGTGGCAGCTGTTTCTGTATTACCTTTAGTAAAACTTTGCTCACATGAGATATCAATGATATCGTCTGAAGATTTCTGCATTCTGTTGGGCCATCTCTCTTTGTAATGTGCACAAATACAGATTTTTTTCCAAATTTCTTGGTGTAGATGAGTGCCACATCAATGTGTTGAAATATTTCAATTTGTATTCCATCGATTACTGGTGCCTTGTTCTTTGCCAATTCCTTCAATGTACTTTGGACTTCTTCCTTTAGGATCATTGGCTCTTGATCATATGTTACTTCTTGAAATGGTTGAACATCAACAAATATTAGAATAAGCCTACATATTTTGTTTTGCCATATCTGTAATATTTAATCTTATCTATAAATCAAAGAGAAATCATAGGGCCTCTGGCCTTGGGAAAAAAAATATCTGTATCTGAAGTTAGTTTATATAAGTAACTGTTTAACATTAACAGTTCAAATCTACAATCTTCTCCATGTAAGAAAGATGAGTCTTTCTGCTCCTGTAAAGATTTATAGTCTCAGAAAACTGATACAGGATTGCTATGTGACTGAACAACACATAGCCACCAACCACCAACCACCAGCACATATTAGGACTTCTCTTGTGGCACTGTAGGATAAGCACTGGACTGCTAACCACAAGTTTGGTATTGAAATCCACCAGTCACTCTTTAGAAAGTCTAGAAGAGAAAGCTTAACAAAAGCATCAAAAAGAGGAGACAGACTAGTGACCTGTGCAGGCAGACCAGATGTAGCACAGAAATCTTAAACTTTCTGAATGGCTTCAGAGACAAGACAGTATATTGGAATTGCAGAAACATATCAAATACTTGCAGAAATAAAGGTGTGATTTTTTTTCTTGTTCCCCTCTCTATCTGGCTGACCAGAGGTATGGCAGGCCCTGTGTACAACCTAAACAAAGCTCTTGCTTATTGCTGTTGCTATGAAGCTGGATTTTGAAAATGGTCAGAGCTGCACAGAAGTGAGCTGTGCAGTTGTGAACTTCATTAAAGGAATAAGAAGCTATCTGTAGCAAGCCCTGCTCCAAGCCTGAAAAGTCAGCTCTGCTCAGCCCAGGGCTAGCCTTCACACAGAGAAGCAGTTGAAAAGACATCTTGGAGTTAAAAAAAAAAAAAGGGAACTAAGTAATCTATGTCGGCCAGTTAGCAGGTCACAGGCATCTCAAATTCTCCCAGGCAGCTTGGAAAACAGAGAACATTTGGTGATACAGAGGAATACTGATTATTGGTGTAGAAAAGGGTGCAAAAATTTTTTCTGTACTCCACATTAACTTGGTGACCAGAGGTGTGGTTAGTCCTTACCCATGTACATTCATAAGGAAGCTTCTGCTCTCTGGATAGTCACAGCTGCTGCAAAGTAGGTTTTGAGCTACCAACACCAACCTTGGCAACTGGAACTAGGTGTGGTCTGCTGTGGATCTGCAGAATTGGTTCTGATCAGTCCTAGATTAGCAAGACACCTCTCCTCAACTGTCCTCTAGAACAGAAATACTCTGATCCCTCAACTGCTTTGGGGCCTGCAAGAAATAATTCTAGATAGGCTGCCCAAAACAGACGTAACTTAGCCCAACAGGAACTTCATCTAGGGTCAGAATACTACTGCCTCACTCCATGTCCACCCACCATGTGAAGTACTTGGTTGGCAGCAGACCCTAGAATTTTCTCCTCTCTAAGTCTGGCACCTGCCCTGTTTCTTTTGATTGTTTTTGCTTCATTCCCCTTTTCCTCTGTTTATCTATCCTTGCTTTATATCCTTATCTCCACTTTCATTTTTCTTCTTTTATTCTGTTTCTCGATTTCTGTTGTTTCTTTCCTTTTTCTGATTTTTTTTTTCTTTTTCTACTCTGTGATCTCTTTCCATTTAACTTCCCCTTCTCCCTAATTGTGTTTTTCTTTCTTTATATTTTATCTTTTATATTTCCCTTCCATATTTTTTTCCCTCTCCTTCTTTTCTCTTTTTTTGTTTTGTGTGTTCTTTTTCTGGCCGTTGCATACTTTTTTATTTCCTTAATTATTTATTTATTTACTGCTTGTTTTGCTTCTCTCATGTGTGTTTGTTTTCTGATTTTGCCTAACTCAATAGGGGACAGCAACTATGCCATACAGCCCCACTTCCTGAGAAAAGGAGTATCAACTAATCAGTGACAACCACAAACATCAGCCGAAACCCATTCTTAGGTGACCTGCATGAACAGCAAGCAAAGAAATTTGTACATGCTTCCATCCTCTAATCACACC
>NW_006408591.1:10586367-10586923 GCF_000296735.1 Chrysochloris asiatica | reverse complement strand
GTCAGTCTTCATCTGGAAGCTCATCTGAAACCTGTCCACCTTGGGTGACTCTGCTGGTATTTAAAATACCTGTGACATAGCTTCCAGAATCACAGTAACTCACAAGCCACCACTGTATGACAATCTTTACCAGTGGATCAATAAACAACCTTCTTATCAACAGAGAAAAGATTGAAGTTGTCAAGATATTCATTCTTGCATCAACCATCAACATTCATGGAAGCAGCAGTCAAAAAATCAAGTAAGCCTTCCGGTTTGGGTGCAGGTAAGCAGAGACAGATAGTGAAAGCTCCTCTGCTAAAGCTCAGAAACAAATCAAAACAAAACAAAAAACAGAAAGAGCAGTCCACAGAACAGCTGCAGAGTTTTGGATCTTGTTTAAGGCTCCCAACACCAGTTTCCCGTGCCCACCTGTGGAGAAATCTGCCTGTGAAAGCAAAATATGGTGATTTCTGAATCAGTTCTGGCAGCTGGTGGTCCTGAGGGTGGAGGGCGGGGGCAGAGCCAAGCAGAGGCAGTGACCCAGTGTTAGAAGCCTTGGAGTGGTGCATCTGGA
>NW_006408591.1:10583739-10585586 GCF_000296735.1 Chrysochloris asiatica | reverse complement strand
TGGATCTGCCTGTAAAGGAATTCAGAAGAATGATATGGAAACAAATTCAAATGCTCTGAAAAGGGAAGGAGGAAAATAAGGAAGAAGTCAGGAATGTTCTACAGGAGCAAACAAACACGATAGCTATGGCATTGGAAATAATCCAAAACCTGAAAAAAGAAATCCAGATGATTAATATCTGGACTATACACTGAAAGGGCAAAGGAATAGAATTCAAGAGATGGAAGCTAGAACCAGTGAGATGGAACCACAGTGTTTTGTGTGCAGATACTCAGACAGATAAACAAACTGAATGAATATGCAAGGGAGAGTGGGACTATATCTATAAATATATAAAGATTTGAAACAGGATATTTGTACATGACTATTTCCCATTTCCTAAAACACGACTGTGAATGTGGCAGAACATACAGGGGACAAAATGAGGAAAACTTCTTTATTGATGTTGTTGTTAGGTGCCATTGAGTTGGTATTGACACACAGTGATCCTATGTACAACAGAATGAAACATTATCAGTTCCTGGGCCAACCTCACAATTATTGGTACACCTGAGACCATTACTGCTGCCACTGTGCCAATCCATCTAGATGGGAGACCTTCTCTTTATCTGTGACCTCCACTTACCAACCATGGTCTCTTGTTCCAGAGACTGGTCCCACCTGACAGAATGTCCGACATATGACAGACAAGGTCTGGCCATCATAGTTTTCAAGGAGCATTCTGACTGTACTTCTTCTGATGCAGATTTATTCGTTCTTTGGCAGTCCATGGGACTTTTTTTTTTTTTACAAGGCATACATTTTATTCAAAATTGGTTATTGAGCATGTTATAATCCACAGGGGTAAATAGTTTACATGGGATTACAATAGAAATTTAAAATAGATGTTGAAGTAAACATTACATGTTATTATCAACTGATTCATCTTCTTCCTCCAAAGATTCCTTCGCATATTTCTCTGCTTCTTCCCTTATATCTTTTGGTACAATATCATGTCTCCCTTTTGTCAATTCACCAACCCAGCTGAGCTCTGGTTCAAAAGCTTTATCTTTAACTTCATCATGCACTATGTAAAGTATTTTTGCAACATCTCGGCAGGTCATTTCTTTCATCTGAAGCTTTTCAATTTCCGTCTTTGCAGCCTGCCTGGCTTTACCAATAGCACAGCCCCAATAACCACACAAAATGCCTGATGGGTCTATCATGTAGAATTGTGCACCATTGTTCACACTGTAAGACCCTAACGTGAAACTGCAACCAAAAGGTCTAACAGCTCTGTAGAGGATATATGCATGTACATACATGGCCACTCTGTCTGCTAGATATTTTAATGAGCTGTTATAAACAAAGTTTGACCTAAAGTTGGAAGCTTCTTCTTTTGCTATGTCTGCCAAAGAACGAGCATCTGCCAATAAGCCTGCTACAGCCATCCCCACATGCGGTTCAACGTTAAAAAGTCTTTTGTTGGAACTGTCTTCATAAAGTTTAGAAAGGAATAATTTCTTTACTCCAAAGACAACACCATATTTACATCTGATTCCAATAGCTGTACCCAGTGCTGATAGAGCTCATTGTGTGAAATCAACCCTGACGCGAAGGGCTTGAAGGCCTAAAGCACTTCCCCTACACTGCGGTACTGCACAAGCGAGTTACCCATGGTACTTTTAATATTCTCCTCCAAAACAGTAATTCAAATGCATCAATTCTTCTATGGTTTTCCTTATCCACTGTCCAAATTTCACCTGCATATGAGGCTATTGAGAGTACCATGGCTTAGGTCAGGTGCACCTTAGTCCTCAAACTGACATCTTTGCTCTTCAACACTTTAAAGTGATCTTATACAGCAG
>NW_006408591.1:10581863-10583524 GCF_000296735.1 Chrysochloris asiatica | reverse complement strand
TCAATAATTATTTTAAGTGCTCTTCACTTACAGCAAGCAAGGCTGTATCATCTGTATATCACAGATTGTTAATAGGTCTTCTTCCTATCCTAAAGTCACCATGACAGGCCAGAAGAACGAGCTGGTACCTGGGTACCACTATCAACTGTTCTGAAAGGCATCATACTAGAAGGTCCTAGGTAGAATTGGGGGAAATGTGGAACAAAACTCAAAATTATAAAAATGATTGGGTTTATTGGTCAGGAAGATACTGGAGGATTGTTGGAGAAACTATGGCCCCTGACCACTTTTCAGTTCTGCAACCGATCTTACCTCTTGATCTAATTTTCAGCCAAGCAATATGTACGTGTATAGGCCGAACAACAACACTAGTAAAATATGCTTACCACTTAAGTGTCAATTGTTCAAGAACAAAAGGGCAAAATTTGCCTAAGGACAAAGTTGAGAAGGAATGGAAAGAGAGGTGAAATGAAAATAAGACCTACAAGGAGAAAATGGGCACCTGTTGTTACATGGATGGGATTGCAGTCATTGAGATGAAACAAATTGTATAATTTCTTGAGTGTAAAACTGATTATCATCTCTGTGTTTCTTCAAACATTTACAATAGAAATGGTTGTTTTTAAATAAAATTAAAATTCTCTATTTTAAATAAAATTGATGTCTACAATGTGAGCTACCCAACACTCATCTGTCAGTTTGTTGTACAGTGGTAGCTTGAATGATGTTGTGATGCTGGAAGCTATGATACTGATATTTTAAATTCCAGCAGGGTCACAAATGGTGTAGAGGTTTCAGCGGAGCTTCCAGACTAAGATTAGAAGAAGTCAACTACTTCTGAATGGTTAACCACTGCAGACATTATGAATGTTGTTTTTAAATGCCCTCAAGTAGGTCCTGACTCAAAGTAACCTTTTATGGGGTTCCCAAGGAGCTGCTGGTGAATTTAAACCATTGTCCTTGTGGTTCAAAATAACCTTGTGATCCAGAGCATTATCCCACATCACCACTCCAGAACTCGAAACCTTATGAGTAGGAGCACAAAAATATCAAATGTAGTACAAGAAGTTGAAACCCTTATGAATCATAGCAGAACATTGTCAGGTACAGTGCTGGCAGAAGAGACCCTCAGGGTGAACAGCACTAAAAATACAACTGTGGAATAACTTTTTCCTCAAAATACAGTGGACCACAATGACGCAAATGTAGTAAAGCTTTTGGAAACCGTATTTGCTGATGGGGCACTTCTCAGAATGAGAAAAAAGAGTTGCAAACATCCATTCATAATCAGAACATGGAATGTATGAAGTATGAATCTAGGAAAATTTGGAGTAAAAAATAAAATGGAACACACAAAGACTGATATCCTAGGCATTAGTGAAATGCACTGGTGTTGGCCATTTTGAATCAGAAAATCATATAGTTTACCATGCTGTTGTTATTGTGAAGGCATCTCCAGTCAGTTCCAAATCATAGTGATGATGTATAGGGTTTCTGAGGAGTGGCGGTGAGCTTGAACTGCTGAACTTGCATTTCAAACTGATCTTGGAGTCCAGCACATTAACCCTCAGTGCCACAGGAGCATCACATTTTAGAGGACTGGTGTTGTATTCCTTGTCAAAAGAATATTTCAAAATCTGTTTTTATCTACAATGGTGTCT
>NW_006408591.1:10579005-10581158 GCF_000296735.1 Chrysochloris asiatica | reverse complement strand
ATAGCTCATATGCAAGTTCAGGCTGAAAATGAAGACTTTAATTAAAACCCACTTGCATTTAGAGATCATTTCCTTTCTCCATACTTGTTCATTCTGTATACTGAGCAAATAATTTGAGAAACAGGATTACATGAACAAGAAGGTAGCATCGGGATTGGAGGAAAATTTATTAACAGCTTGCAATATGCAGATGATACAGACTTGCTAGCTAGAAACAAAGAGGACTTAAAATATTTATGGATGAAAACCAAGGATCACAGACCAGTACAGTTTGCACTTCACTGTAAAGCAAACAAAGAGGACTTATAAAGAACATCATGGTAAATGGGAAAATAATTGAAGTCGTCAAATGCTTTCATTTTGCTTGAATCCATAATCAGCACTCATGGAAGCAACAGTCAAAAAATCAGTGGCTAGACTTGGTCTCCAATCCCTATAGAATGACATCATGCTTGAAAAAGTAGAGGGTTAGCAAAATGTAGGAAGACCCCCAAGAAGTTGGATTGACATTTTTGCAGCAAAAAATGGGTTCAAAAATAACAAAAATTGTCAAGATGGTACATTACCAGGCAGTGTTTCATTCTGTTGTGCATAAAGTCATCCTAAATTAGAACCATCTTGAAGGTACCTAACAACAACAACATGTGATCTCCAAATTTTAATAACACCATAACAGAGCAGGTTGTTTTAGGACATTATTATTTTATGGTATTGTTTAAAATTTTGATAAATCTTTATTTTAGTAGTGTTACACAATTTCCTTCCAACAAAACCTGTATTTTACATTATTAAAAATAAACATCAAAATTATGAAACTCTATAATATTATATACAGTTTTGCATTATTTTTGAACTCCAAAATAGAGAGTGGGTAATGAAGAAAGGAGGTGACTTTAGCAGTTTAGGTAACTAATGATAAATGTGTCACCTAAACCTTAGCTAATGTTTGTCCCATAATGTCATATGTCTTCCTGTTAAATAAAGTAATTTAGTATAATTTATTGTGCCTTCTTTTACGGTCCCATACAAATCTCCTCTCTCTACTCTCAACCATTATATACATCTTTCAAATGGGATGTAACTTGGAGTGTCTGCCTTTTTCACACATCAGAGAAGGGGCATCCAGTTTTTTTTTTGTGTGTTTTTTTTTAATAGTGGAACATATCTAGGAAAATAATGATTCCTTCATGCAAAAAATAGCTTTTCAAGCCATTTATATACTGCATGATTAGTTTTGAGTGATTATATCTTCTAGAGCTCAACCCTAGTAGGGATTTTAGATAATTCTGAGTATCCTTTAAATGCTCAAAGAAATAGTTTAAAAGGGTTAGACAAAATTTCAGTAAAATTGGATTCAAACTCTACTATGTCAAGCTCTGTGACCTTGGGCATATCATCTAAGCTTAATTTTCTCATTTGTTAAATAAGCCAGATGCTCTGCAATTGATATTTATTTATGGTGACCCATGTGTGTCACAGTAGAACTGTGTTCCATAGGTTTGGTCTTTTTTTCCCCATCAACTATAAAGTTTATTAATTTGCAGATATGAAGTAGTATAAACATTTGTTTTACTAATGAAGCTATAATTTAATATTCTGGTTGTTTTTTTTTTTTAAGTTTTTGAGTAAATTATGTGGGTTTGCATGGGAGAACATCAGTTTTACATTCATCCTATTATATTTAGTTTAATTGCAATGATCACAATTCCCTCCATGCTTCATCAAATAACCAAAGGATACAGCCCACAGGCCACCCCACCCCCCAAGCTATCAGCACACAGCCCCTTTCCCTCCTTGAGTCCAGTGTCCCCAGCCATTCCATCTGTCCACATCATCATCTCTGTCTCCATCCCTGGCATCACTGCCTCTCTAGGTAGTGTCACGCTCTCTGCTCTTCTCACTTGAGGGCCCCAGGGACCTCCGCTCCTGGCCTGCAAAATCAATCACTCACTTCCTTTTGTCAAAAAACATCTACCTCTACATTTCTGACCCTTACATTCAGTCCTGATGGCAATTATTCACTATTGTACCACAAGAGTCATCTCACCATTTCCTTTCGCCAGCCCAGTTCCAATATATCGGAAATCATTCAATGGTGGTTCTGCCTACCCCTGCCCTATCTGGAACTAGACTCCCACTTGAAAGCTTGTAAG
>NW_006408591.1:10577154-10578172 GCF_000296735.1 Chrysochloris asiatica | reverse complement strand
TTACAAGCTTTCTATGGTAATATTTCTGGCTATTCCTTTCCCGCCCCAGGTGTCTATTTCACAATGGTGTGCAAGGGAAACAAAGATTCAAATGACAGTCAGGCATCTTAACATTATTCCTCTCTTTTACCCGTTCAAACCATGCCTCAATCGCTGTATCCTGAAGCCCTGTTATTCCAAGGTTGTGCATACATTATCATTTACCTCTGTCCCATTTAGCCAATGTGAACCTGCCTAACTGTTGTCTCATCAGCCTGTTCTTTCTTTCCCCTTCCCCTTCTTGCGTATTGCCCTCCCCTCCTCCCCCAGCACCCAAGCTTTCCAGTGTCTATGCTCTACCCTATGCTCTATCTTCCTCTCCTTCCTCTCCTTTCATCCCATATATCCCAGTGATCAGCAATTGTATATATAGTTTTTTGTTTTGTTTTGTTTTTTCCCCTTTTGGGTGAATTCTTTTCCTTAGTCTTTTACAATAATGTTCCTATGCAGTATTTATCCTTTTGTGACTGACTAATTTAATTCAGCATAATGTCTTCAAGGTTCATCCTTGTTATGCTGTGGCTTGCAGCTTCCTTGTTCTTCAAGGTAGCATAGTATTCCATTGTGTGTATGTATCAAAGTTTGTATATCCATTCTTCAATTGATGGACATTTAGACGGTCTCTATATTTTTGCTATTGTAAATAGTGCTACTATGAACATTAGTATGCATATATCTACTCATGTTACAGCTCGTATTGCTTGTGGGTAAATACGTAAGATATTTATATTTCCAAGTTCTGAGGAAGCACCATATTGCTTTCCAGAGAGGTTGAACCATTTTGTAATCCCACCAACAATGTAGGAGGGTCCCAGTCTCTCTGCACCCTTACTAGGATTTATTGTCCTCTACTTTTTTGATCATTGCTGCTATTGCTGGTATGAGATGATATCTCATTGTTGTTTTGATTTGCATTTCTCTGATGGGTAGTGATCATGACCATTTCTTCATATGTTTGTGGGCTTCATATGTTTGTCCT
>NW_006408591.1:10574216-10575114 GCF_000296735.1 Chrysochloris asiatica | reverse complement strand
TGAAAAAGAGGAAGACCCCCAACAATATGGATTGACACAGTGGCTACAACAATGGCTCAAACATAACAATTTTGAGAATGGTGGAGGACCAGGTAGTGCTTCATTCTCTTGTACATAGAATCTCTATGAGTTGGAACCAAATTGATGGCACCTAACAACAACTATGTCTAGTATATCAATCTTTATATGTTCCATTTCATTTTCAGTAACTTCCAATTTTCTTAGATTCATGCTTTGTACATTCCAAGTTCTGAATTATCTGATATATTTAAAGCTGTATCTGATTATGTTTGCAGCTGTTTCTTAATTTTTTGAGTCTTGACTTATCAGAAAATGAAGGTCCTGAAAGCTTTGCCCCATCCATGTTAACAAGGTTGAATCTATTTCGAAGACGTACCTCTTCCTTAGTTGTATTTTGAGTGCCTTAAAACCCGAGTGACTCATTTTCTGGCACTGTATGAGGCAATATTTTCCTCCTATTCTTAAAAGATTTTCAGGAGATAATATCTCAGAAGTGGAGCACATATTCTTTGTTTCTAATCTATTATTAGTCTTCAAACTCTGTTGAAACCTGTCCATCAGGGATGACATTTTTGGCATGTGAAATACCAGGGACACAGTATCCAGCAATATATGGGCCACCATATCATGATATAATGAAAATTACTAATTACTGGATTACAAAGGTTGGAAATAATAAGGAAGGGTCAGTAGTTGGAAAATACGACCTCAGTAGTAGAAATGATGCTGCAAGTCACCTGAAAGAATTATGACTTCTTTATTGCAAATAATTTTTTTACACAACATAAAAGTACACAATATACATAGACCTCAGAAGATGAAATACACAGAAATCAAATTGACTATATATGAATCGGGCTGCGAACTGTAAGGTCAG
>NW_006408591.1:10571352-10571991 GCF_000296735.1 Chrysochloris asiatica | reverse complement strand
AAGTTTCAGCTGAGCATTCAGACTGCAGGAACATAAACTGAATGTGCCAAAATGACCACACCAATGACAAATGACAAAATGGCCACCTCAAAACCATATATCCTACCTCTTCCTCCTGTAACTGCTATGTAGGAATGAGCAGACAACTTCCTCCTCTAGCTATGTATATAAAACTCCTTATTCCCCTGTTTTACATATACATATGCTAAGAAGGAGCCACCTGCTTTAGGGATGTATATGCTAGGATGGAGCAGACAGCCCCCTTCTCCCACTATACATCTTGTTCTCCTGCTTTAGTTATGCATACACTAGGAATGAGCCAAAAACCTCCTCCTCCCACCCTGAAACTCCTTGTTCTCTATGAGGGGCCGACAGCCAAGCACCTTAAAGTTTTCTCTAGTTCTATGTACCACCCTTAACTGCCCTTATGTCTGTGAAGCTAGTATAACCTCGATATACTTGTGAAATTTGTATGCACTAGTCCTGGCTCTCGCATAGTAAAACTTCATCATCTAATTGGCTGCCACTGGCCACAGCTGTGTTTCATCGCTTGTAGGTAAATTCCCTTCTGGTAAACCATCTCTTTTATTCTGTTTTCTGTAATAAACTAATGTCTCTCTGAATAAATTCTGGTCATTA
>NW_006408591.1:10567108-10569357 GCF_000296735.1 Chrysochloris asiatica | reverse complement strand
CAGTTAAATCTACCAACCACTCCATGGAAAAAGAAAAGGCTTTCTGCTCCCATAAATATTTACATCCTCAGAAACCCTGTGCAGGATTGCTAAGAGTAGGCACTGACAGCACAGTATATATTCACCATCACTATCACCTGTCCCACAGCATTTGCCTCAGATATAATCAGTACAAACACTGCTGGACCTGTTAAGCAGGACGCTCCACTGAGATCATTGCCTCATTCATTCCTGGTCAGAGCATCTTTATGGACTAGGCTGCTACACTAGAGGAATAAGCAGGAAAGGCTGCTTTGGGAGGAGAAGGAGGTGGAGGAGAGGAAGGCAGGGCTGGAAGAATTTAAAGCCAAATATTCAATCTGTATGTTGAACAAATAATCCTAGAACCTGAATCAATTTTGATGCCACATTCTACTTCATATGATACAGGTTCTTGGATTATTTGTTAAGCATACAGATTGAATAAGTATGGTGAAAGAATGCCACCATAGTTCAGATGGCATGCTGGTTAAAAAGGATGGCTGATAAGGTACCAGTGCCTATGGGGTCCATTCAGTCAGAAGCCCAAATGAATATTGGGAATTATGATTACAAAGAGTTTGTAAGCCCACCTGCAGTTTATACTTGACTGAATTTGTTAAAGGGGGAGTCAAAATGTGCCCAGAAAGAAATAGGCTTTTGTCTTTAAACCTTTGTAGAGTAAGGGGTCTTAGATAAAATTCTGAGGCCCACCCAGAGCCTTCAGAGTTGGGTCATGAAAAGACACGCAGAGCAACCGAGAACTGCTAGAAGGAGAGGCGTTAAATGACTGAAAGTAAGCAGAGGAAAAAAAAAATGTGGACAGTGGTTAAGTAAGGTGTTTTGCTTTGGAGGCATCAAGACAAGGAAAATTAGCCTTTCAAAGAAAATCCCGGTCTAAGACTGAAAGTTAAAGGAAACCAGTTAACCTTATGCTAATTGGTGACTTGTTGTTGTTGTTGTTGTTAAGCGTCATTGAGTCGATTCTGACCCATAGTGACCCTGTATATGGCTTTCCAAGGAGCAGCTGGTGAGCTTGAACTGCTGACCTTGCGGTTCAAACAACTTTACAGTCTGACACATTAGCCCACAGCTCCACACCAGGACTCCTTTTGGTGACTACATGGATCTATTTGTGAGAGGTAGTGGTTGGAAATGCAGCAGTGAAGACACAGACTGAGTTTGGACATGTTCTATTGGCATCCATGACCTTGAAATGAGACAGTTAGGAAGGGCTGTCTGTTCTGAAGTTTAGGGAATTGTGTGAACTCTTGAGTGCATGGCTAGTGGCCTAGACCCTGGGGGCTAGAGCATAGAGTGAAGGGGCCACCTGGTCTGATGTGCAGGGAGTTGTATGTGAACATCTAGACTTGCAGCTGGTACCATTTGACCTAGTTTGGAAGGCTAGGGCTGAGCTGTGATTAAAAACTTGACCAGATGAAAATAAAGATGTTTGACACTTTGAACAAGTACCAATTGCTACTATTTGATGAACTGGATTTTTACTTATGGATGAAGTTGCTCAAAATTCAAACCAGAATGGAAGATTCTTCATAGAAGAAATATGTTTGTCTCCTCATTGTACTGGGTTGATGGTGGTTATGGTGAGTATGCCGTGGAGTTCTGTATAGGGTTTCTGAGGCTGTAAACCTTTACCGGAGCAGAAAACCTCATCTTTCTCCTGAGGAATGTCTGGTAGATCTGAACTGCTGACCTTGAGGTTAACAGCACCAACTTGTAGCTATGCTACCAGAGCTCCTTACTAGTCTGGGTCATTTAGACATTGGCTATTAAAAATGGTAGGTGTGGGAGGGGGCCTATAAAGACATGAAGTGGCTGGCTTAGAAGGTTTCATTGGTGTGTTTAGTTCAGAATGAAGGGGTATACAGTAGAATCCCCAGTGACTAGTTTCCTCTTTTCCAGATGGGTCTGGTGAAAGTGGGCAGGGGATGATTTTGATAGAATTTTATCATTTCAATTGTGAATAATTTTTAGTATAATTAATTGTGATTGTTTCTATTCCCACTGGGTTTTTGTAGTTTGTTTTCCTTTTTTTTTGTTTCTTTTAGGGGGGATGTACACAAAAACACTCAGGAATATATAATCATTTAAACAACCAAAGGGCACATTCTGCAAGCCTGCCTCCTGGCTGCCAGCACAAAACTTTTCTCTTTTCATGAGTCTAGAGTCCTCAGCTGCTCTATCTCTCCATGTCCTCATCTCTGCCTCCA
>NW_006408591.1:10564674-10566002 GCF_000296735.1 Chrysochloris asiatica | reverse complement strand
CTGAAAATACCATGACTTTGAGTAATCACACCTTAGTACTTTGCTTTCAAGTACTTTAAACAGGTCTTTTGCAACACATGTTCCCAAGGCATTAATGAGTCATGTGATTTCTTAATTGCAGCTTCTATGTGTGTTCACTGTGCATCCTAGTAAAATGAAATCCGTGACAACTTCAACCTTTTCTCAATTTATTCTGTTATTACCCGTTGCTCTAGTTGTGAGGACTTTTATTTCCTTTATGTTGAGGTATAATTCATGCTAAAGTCTGTACTCTGATTTTCAAATCCTCTTCAATTTCAACAAGCTAGGTTGTGTCATCTGAATATCTCAGGCTGTTAATGAATCTTCCTCCAATTTTGATAATGATTTTTCTTGTTATAGCACAGTTTCTCTAATTACTTGTTGAACATATATATTGAATATGTTTTAGGACCATATAAACATACTAAAGAGGTGTTCAAAATATTCTGGAAGATTTGTTTATCATCAGAATACTGTACTGTAGTGACTATAAGGAGGTTTTCTTTGCTTCTGTAGAAACTCTGAAATGTTGTTTAACTTTAATAATCCTTTTTCTCATCAACAAATTAGAGCACTATTTCCTATATTATAATGCAATTTTAACTCTCAAAGTCAACAACTTATTTGTAGAAATTTTTGTTGAGAAACTCATGTAATTGTGTAACTTATTGAAAATTGTTTATTGCTAATATGAAACTACCAATAAAGAATGGCGTGTATTAATTTCCTTTTCTTCTTTTTCCTTTAACATTTAATATGATGAGCAGAGCTTTGTTGTTGTGCAACAGGTTTTTCTTTTCCATGCCTGGTGTAAACATTAAGCACTCAGCTGAGAACTGTAAATCTATCAGTTCGAGGCCACCCAGAGTTGCCTAGAGAAAATGGCCTGACAACTATTAGCCATTGAGAAATCTATGGCCCACAGTTCTACTATAAGGTATATATATACTTGGGGTCTCTACTTAGTGGAATTGACTCCATGGAAAATGTTTTGTTTTGTTTTTCCATTTTGCTTTTTTAATATTTGGAAACAGTATTAAAAATTACTTTTTAAAGGTCCAGAAGTCAAAGGTTGATACACTTTTAAATTCATGGTAAAGGGAGACTTGTAGTGAAAGAGATGAGTTCTGAGTTCCATGTGTCTTCTTGGTCATGTAATTGTTACTGGATATCCTTGAACCATACCAAAAGGCATATTCTCCAAGAGACAGAACACTGAAAGAATATATATTTGGAGGTGACAAAGAAGACTAGACTCTTGTTTTGCCTTATCTTAATCATAAGGTTTTTAGTGGCTAACCATTCAG
>NW_006408591.1:10562105-10564129 GCF_000296735.1 Chrysochloris asiatica | reverse complement strand
CATATTGTTGTTGTTGTTAAGCCCCATAAAATAGTTCTGAATCAAAGTGACTCTACATACAACAGGAAAACACACTACCCAGTTCTACACCAACCTCACAATCATTTTATGCTTGAGCCCATTGCTGATGCCATTGTACCAATCAATCAATCTCTTTGGGGGTCTTCCCCTTTTTTGCTACCCTCTGCTATCATTATCCAGAGGTGTTGTCTTCCAGATAATGCATTCAAAGTATGTGAGACTAAGTGCCACAATCCTGGCTTCTAAGAAACATTCTATAGGACCTCTGACATTTCCCTGTCAATGTCCTATTGCTGTTGTTTTTGCATTATCGTCAGCAAAATTTTACTTGTGTGAGATATTAAAGATATTGTTCGATGGTTTGCACTTTCCCTTGGATCACCTCTTTCTAGAATGAGCACAAATACATATGTCTTCCAATCAATTGGCAAGGCCAAGATATCTTCCAAATATCTTGACATAGATGAGTGAATATTTCCAGTGCTACATCAGTTTGTTGAAAGATTTTAATTTGTATTCCATCAATTCCCAGAGTCTTGTTCTTTACCAATGCCTTCAGTGCACCTTGGATTTCTACCTTCAATACTATTGGTTCTTTGTCATAGACTACTATCTTTTGAGATGGTTGAACATTGTCCATTTCTTTTTAGTACTTCTTTTTCCATTTTCTTTTGAACCTATCTGTCCATATTGTTGATAGGTGACATCAAGTCAGTACCAACTCATAGAACCCTGTGCAAAATAGAATGAAACACTTTTCGTCTTCTAACTGTGTATATAATATTTCATTATAACACATTATTTTGGCTTCTTGAGCTATTCTTTGAAATTTGTAGGTTTTTTATCTCCTCATCACTTCCATTTACTACACTGGAAAGTAAGTTTCTGAGGCCTTCTGGCATCCATTTGGTCTTTTCATTGTTTTCCTGTCTTAATAATAACCTTTTGCTTTCTTCCTGGATAAAGTTCTTGATGTCATCCAATAACTCTTCTGGTCTTTGGACATTAGAATGTAGTACCTCAAATCTGTTTTTGAGATGGTCTCTAAATTTAGGTGCAATCACAATATGGTTCACATGGACTTGTTTTAATTTGCTTAACTTCAGCCTTAACTTTGTTGTTGTTGCTGTTAGGTGCTATCAAGTCAGTAATGATTCATAGTGACCCTATGCACAACAGAAAGAAACACTGCCCGATCCTGGGCCAACCTCAGAATTGTTGCCACACTTGAGCCCATTGATGCTGCCACTTTGCCAATCCATCTTGCTGGGGGACTTTCTCTTTTTTTCACCCTCCACCTTACCAAACATGATATCCTTCTCCAGCGATTGGTCCCTCCTGACAATATGTCTGAAGTATGAGAGATGAATTTTGCCCATCCTTGCCTCCAAGGAGCATTCTGGCTGTGCTTCCTCCAACACAAATCTGTTTGTTCTTTTGTCAGCCCATGCCACTTTCAATATCCTCTTCCAACACTATAACTCAAAAGCATCAATTCCTCTATGGTCTTCCTTATTTACTGTCCACCAGCTTTTGCATGCATATGAGGTTATTGAAAATACAATGGCTTGGGTCAGACTCACCTTAGTCATCAAGCTGACATCTCTGCTCTTTAACACTGTAAGAAGGTTCTGTGCAGCAGATTTGCTTAATGCAATACGTCGTTTGATTTCTTGACTGCTGCTTTCATGAGGGTTCATGGTTGATCCAAGAAACATGAAGTCTTTGACAACTTCAATCTTTTCTTTGTTGATAAAAATGTTGTTTATTGATCCAGTGGTGAGCGTTTTTGTTTTCTAGACACTGAAATGCAACCTATAGCTAAGGCTGTGCTTTTTGATCCTCATCAGTAAATATTTTAAGTCCGCTTCACTTTCAGCAAGCAAGGTTGTATCATCTGCATATCACAGGTTGTTAATGAGTCTTCCTCCAATCCTGAAGCCACATGTTTCTTCATATAACCCATCTTCTCAGATTATTTGCTAAGCATACAGTTTGAATAA
>NW_006408591.1:10557580-10558680 GCF_000296735.1 Chrysochloris asiatica | reverse complement strand
AGTGACTCTGTATTCCTTCCCTCTTCTTTTGATACTTTTTGCATCATACAATATTTTGCCCAAAGAATCCTTCAGTATTTCAAGTAGAGGCTTGACTTTTTTCTTCACTTCTTTCAGCTTGAGAAATGCTGAGTGTGTTTTTCCCTTTTCCAGAGCTTTACACATTTCATTATAATAATTGACTTTGTCTTCTCATACTGCCCTTTGAAATTTTCTTGCAGCTCTTTTACCTCCTCATTTCTTCCATTTTCTTTAATATCTCAATGCTGGAGAGCAAGCTTCAGAGACTCTTTCTGAAATTCACAGTGTTTTTTTTTTGTTTTTTTTTTTAGCTATTTGTCTTCTCAATGACCATTTTGCCTTTTTAATGTATATTGTTTTTGATGTAGTATAAATAGTCATCTTGTATATTGTTATAAAAAGTTATACTTAGATCTTGTAAGATTCTATCAATGCATCTCCAGCATCACTTCTATTTCCAAGGCTATATTTTCTAACTACTGATTTTGTTTTTTTTCTTTGTTTACAACCTTTGCATCACAGTCACCAGTAATTATCAATATATTTTTATCGCATGTTTGATCAATTTCAGACTGAAGAAGTTGGCAGAATTCTTCAATTCCATACTTATTGGCATTACTGGTAGGTGCATAATTTGAAAAATGGTATTGACTGGCCTTTCTTTTAGTCATATGAATATTATCCAAACATGAACATCATTGTACTTCAAGATAGAAGTTGAAATTATTTTTTTGATGATGAATGCAATGGCATTCCTCATCACTTTGTCATTCCCAGCATAGTCAATCATATGGTTTCTGATTCAAAATGGCTGATACCAGTCCATTTCAGCTCATTAATGCCTAAAATACTGATTTTTTGTGTGATCCATTTCATTTTTGACTATTTCCAATCTTCCCAGATTCATACTTCATACATACCTCTCCTGTTATATTTATTAATGACTGTTTATAGGTGTTTGGTCTAATTTTGAGTTGTACCCCATCAGCAACTGAGTGTTCTGGAAGCTATACTCAATTTGCAAAATCATTATCAACTCTATTTTGGGGAGGCAGCTCTTCCAACATTATATTTTGAGC
>NW_006408591.1:10555137-10557165 GCF_000296735.1 Chrysochloris asiatica | reverse complement strand
TGGTCAAAATATTCAGTAATGACAGTTGGACACCATCTAGTTGTTATAGTTTCATGACAAATGAAGCATTTGTTGTCAGAGGCAATTAGCCACATATTTTATTTCCTTCTCTTATTTCTGATTCTCCTTTTTGCTCCAAGTGAATAGAGATAAAATATTGCACTTTGGATATCTGCTTGCAATCTTCTAAGATACACACAATAGAAGAGGAAGTAGAAGAGAAGCACTGAACACCTAGGCAAATTCTCCTGGATGTCCCATAAATATGACCCTAAATCTCCAAACCAAGACATAAAATCCCATGAAGGATGCTTATATTTTATATAATCAGCCCCAGAAACTACTATTTTATTGTTGTTAAACATATATGTCACAAAACCTTTACCATTTTAACTTTTAACAAGTGTACAATTTATTGACAAAAATTATATTAATCAGCTGTGCAATGCTACCAATAAACAACTCTACCTTAGTCAATTCTATCCTTAATCACCTTTCCCACATTGTAAACTGAAACTGAGCACTCCGTAAGTAACAATCCCCATCCCTTCTGTCTGTGGTAGTCAGTGATGCACTTATTCTCTATGTTTGCTTTTTCTTTTTTTATGAGTGAGGTCATACAATATTTGAACTTTTGATACAAGATAATGTAACTCTAAACACATAATAATTGAAGTTAAACAGTAATAAAACAGAGGGAAGTCAAAAAAGGAATAATGGCATCTAATTTAAAATTCCTAAATTAGTTTCCCCAAAGTTCTGTGACTTGAATCTAATTCTAATTCCATATGACACAAGACTTCAAGATAACACATGACTATGCTGGAAATAAGCGATATGGAACATGAAGGCTCATCACGTAGGGATCTTGGTAACAGATACTATCTACTCTGTGGACAAATGATGAAAGTAACTTAAAACTGAGGAAAGCAGAAATCATTAGTACTACATTCTTTTGATTTACTCAGATACTAATGAAATCTGGGGAGGTCATTCCATTGGATAAAAGCTTAAATTGTAGTGATGTGTTTTCTGTACAGTGAACCTGAGTTTTAAAAAATAGTGACTAATTTCATCAGCCACCTATTGTTAGCCAAATTGTGAAATCCATTATGATATTTTCCCACAGAAAAATTTCAAGTAATGCAACAAAATGAATTAATTTCAATTCAAAAGCATTTATTGAGTGCCTATTTTTATTCAGACATTATTCAGAATGCAAGGATGAGTACAATTTAATCCCCTTTTCTCATTCCCTGTTTTCAAGGAATATTAATCTAGATGGTGTTTCTTGGTAGTTGTGTTCCACTGAGTTGATTCCATTTTATAGCAGCCCTGAATTGGGTTTCCAAGGCTGCAAATCTTTAAGAAAGAAAAAAGCCTTATCTTTCTCTGGCAGACTGGCTGTTAGATTCTAACTGCTGAGCTTTGGGTTAGCAGCCCATCTTGTAGTCCATTGTGCTATGATGGCATTTGTTGTTGTTGTTAAGTACCTTCAGTCGGTTCTGATACATATCAACCTTATATAGGGCTTCCAATGAGGGACTGGTGAATTTGTATCATTGACCTTGCCATTCAAACCAATGTTGCAGTTCAGTGCTTATTCTGCAGCACCATTACAGTACTCCCTAGCAGAGCATGTTGTTGTTGTTGGTAAGTGCCGTCAAGTCAGTTCCAACTAATAGCGACCTTGGGTTTCCAAGGAGCAGCTGGTGGGTTTGAATTACTGACCTTGCAGATCAGACTGAACTTGTGATTGAATGCTTGCTTATCCTACAGTGCCAAAAGAAAGCAAACTATTAAAAGGACCATTATCTTAGAAACCATGGGTTTTTCTAGGACAAAACCTTGGTTTCATGCACCAATGTATTCCCTGCTCCAAAAATTAGGTCCAATATATGTGTTGAATAGTTAAAAGACTGGAAAGATAGCTTAAAATTAGAGACTTCGGTTTTCTGTGTCAACTTGGCTTGGCCTAATCCTAGTGTTTCTATAAAAGTATTTGTAGATGTGGTTAATATCTGAAAT
>NW_006408591.1:10552633-10553636 GCF_000296735.1 Chrysochloris asiatica | reverse complement strand
AAATCTTTCCCAATTTTAAACCATTCAATGAAGACTTGTTGTTTTCAAAAGACTGCCTTTTAGTGTTTGCACAAGTTGACCATTGACAATTTATTTTTGGTAAAGTGACTTTGTGTATTCCTTCCATTTAATTTTGATGATTTTTTCATCCTTCAATATTCTGCCCATAAAATCCTCCAGTATTGTATATCAAGGCTTGAATTTTTTCTTCACTTCTTTCAAGAACATAAGTATTCCATAATACTCCTTTTCTGAAGTGTTGTTCACAACTTGTCATGATCCATACACCAAAGTTTTGCACAGTCTATAAAGCCCAGGTAAACATTTTTGTGATATTCTCTGCTTCCAGCCAAGATCTATCTGACATCAGCAATAAAACCCCTCATTGTACGTCTTCTGGATCTGGCTTGAACATCTTGTAGTTCTCTGTCAATGTACTGCTGCAACTACATTTGTGTTATCTTTAGCAAAAGTTTTCTTGCATGTGATATTATGATATTGTTCGATGATTCTGTAATCCATTACATCACCTCTGTTTGCAATGGTTGCAAATATGGATTACTTCCAATTAGTTGGGCAGGTAGCTGTCTTCTGAATTTCTTGGCATAGATAAGTGAGTTCTTCCAGTACCGTATCAACTTGTTGAAAGATTTCAATTTGTATTCTATCAATTCTGTGTTAATGTGTTAATTTTCGTTCTTTCTTCTTTTCAGATGTGTGCATCTATTGCAAGGAATTGTCCTTTCTGCACCACTTTCGCTGTGTCCCATAGATTTTGGTATGTTTTGTTTTTGTTCTTGTTTGTGTCTAGGAATTTAATGATTTCACGTTTTATTTATTCTACTACCCAGTCACTTTTCAGCAGGGTGTTATTCAGTTTCCATGTATTTGATTTTATTTCCTTGGTCTTCTTATTGTTAATTTCTAATTTGATAGCATTTTGGTCTGAGAAGATGCTTTGTAGTGTTTTGCTATTTGTAAATTTATGGAGATTTATTTTGTG
>NW_006408591.1:10547824-10550638 GCF_000296735.1 Chrysochloris asiatica | reverse complement strand
TCCAGTGCTTATCCTACCGCTCCACACCAAATTTCAAACTATGGTTAATGAATAATTTGAATGCTTTGAGATTGAGCAAATCACATTAAATATTGATTATTGTTAGAAACAAATCTTCATACATAGAGTGACCATATGTATACTTATTTTTCAGGCATGTTTACAATATTAGTTGCAATTGAGTCAATTCAGACTCATGACAACCCAATTTTCAACGGAACTAATACTGATAGGTCCTACTCAGGGTCAGCAGTTCGATACTACCAGCTGTTCCATGGGAGAAAGATGAGGCTTTCTGCTCCAGTAAACACTTTCAGCCTTGGAAACCGACTCCAAGGCACATAACAAAAACAACTCAGTCTTCACAATCATTGGTATACTTAAGTGCCTTGTTGTGACCACTGTGTATTTTGAATGCCTACCAATTTAGGTATCTTATCTTCAAACACAGGTCAGACACCATTCGATTGTGATCCATAGTATTTTCATTATTAATTTTTAGTAGTAGACTTCCAGGTCTTCTTCCTTCTTTGTCTTAGTCTGAACACACCACTGAAACTTGTCTAACATGTGTGACCTACTGATATTTGAAATATTGATGGCACAGTTACCAGCTTCCAGAATCATAGCTACATGCAAGCCACCACAATATGACAGTCTGACAGGCAAATAATAGTAGTCATTAATAGCAATCCCCCTCTTAACTCTTAAAAATGTCATGGCTTATATGACAAATTACATAGTAAACTCACATAAAGATCAGATATTACAGATAACAAATGTATTCCATTCTGAAATAGAAGACAAAGAATAACCACTATTTACAACATATATGGAAATTAACTAGATCTATAAAATAGAAATAAGTTACTAAAATCTACAAAGACTCCATGAAATATGTAGTGATCTTAAGTTGGCTTATTAACATGAATAGTGATGTGTTACTATAGACACTTATTTATTTGAGACTAAGTTTAGAACTCCATCAGGTAGATTACTAAAATTAACTTGTTTTATAGATGGTATGAGAACAATAGAAAACAAAACCCACAGCAAATGTTATAGAACATTTTTTTATGCAAAAACACTTTTTTCTGAGGCACTCTGTAGGAGAATCATGTTTTTAATTTTATCTTTTGGTGAACTATTCATTTCATACAGACACTTTCCAATATTAAGATAAAATACATCATGACATTTCACTTGAAACCATTGAAACAACTACATGGTTATCTTTCTTTCTTTTAATCTTTATAAAAGTCTATTTACTTTGAAACATATGAGGCCTGAACTAGATTTGGCTATTTTCCTTTTATTTTCTGCATTTATTATTGATACTGTTTCGTTTTGATTGATACTGCTATTTATTTGATATCTTTAAGACTTTTAAATAAGGATTTTTCCCCTTAGTTACTCAAATTTAATTCCATCGCCATATCTTATTTAAGCACTAATCAATGAAGATTCTTCCTTGAAGTAATATATGTCATAAATAAGAGATTCTTTTTATTATTTTTAATTAATTTAGTACATGAAATAAAAAACAAGGTTGTACAGTAAAATCACCAATTATGTTTTCCAATTTCTTAACGTCTCAGAAAATAAAAATGGGATGAAATACATGTAGTTAACTTTATGTCAAAATAGTAACATAACACAAGAGAAAGCAGTTATTTCAAGTGACTTTATGACTAGGTCTTTTGATTATAGGCAGACAATGTAATACACCTCCACTCATCTGTCAGGTTGTCATATTGTGGTGGCTTGTGATTTGCTGTGATTCTGAAAGCTATGCCACTTGTATTTAAATACCAGTAGAGTGACCCATGGTGGACAGGTTTCAGATGAGCTTCCAGATGAAGACAAACTAGGAAGAAAGAGGGACAAAATACTTCCAAATATTTAGACACTGAAAATCTTATGAATAGCAGTGAAACATTGTCAGATATAGTGCTGGAAAATGAACCTCTCAAGTTGGAAGGTACTTGAAATGTGACTGCGGAAGAGCTGCCTCCTCAAAGCAGAGTTGACCATGATGACGAGAATGGAGTAAAGCTTGTGGGAATAAAGCCTGTAGGACTTTCATTTGCTGATGGGGCACAACTCACAATGAAGAGAAACATCCATTGAAAATCGGAACATGGAATGTACAAAGTATGAATCTGGGAAAACTGGAAATTGTCAAAAATGAAATGGAACACATAAACATCGATATATTGGGCATTAGTGAGCTTAAATGGACAGGTATTGGCCATTTGGAATCTGATGACCACATGGCTTAAAATGCTGGAAATGAAAAATTGAAGAGGAATGGTGTTGCATTCATTGTCAAAAAATAACAGCCAGATCAGTCATGAGGTACAAGACTGTCTGTGATAGGATAATATCCATGTGCCTACAGGAAATCCCAGTTAATACTACTATTATTCAAATTTACACACCAACCACTAAATACAGTGAGGATGAAATAGAAGACTTCTACCAACTTCTTCAATCTGAAATCGATCAAACATGCAATCATGATGTACTGATTGAAATTCAAAGGTTGGAAGCAAAGAGGAAGGATCAGTAGTTGGGAAATATGGTCTTGGTAATAGAAATGAAGATGGAGAATGCATGATAGAATTCTGAAAAATCAATGATTTGTTCATTTCAAATACCTTCTTTACAGAGCATAAGAGACGCCTATTCACATGGACCTCACCAGATGCAATACATATAAATCAAATTGACTACATCTGAGGAAAGATATGATGGGAAAGCTCCTTATCATCAGTCAAAACAAGGTCAGGGGAAGACTGTGGAACAGACCAT
>NW_006408591.1:10544090-10546038 GCF_000296735.1 Chrysochloris asiatica | reverse complement strand
AAAACCAATACATCCATTTTGGAAGAAGTGCAGCCAGAGTGCTCATTAGAGGCCAAGATGTCCAAACTTTTTCTCTCTTACTTCAGACATATTGTCAGGAGGGACCAGTCACTGGAAAAGGATATCATGTTTGTTAAGGTGTTGGGACTGAGAAAGAGAGGAAGACCTCCAATGAGATGGATTGGTCAATTGACTCAAGTGTGGCAACAGTAGTGAGTTTGGCCCAATATCAGGCACTGGTTCATTCTTGTGTGAGTAAGGTTGTTATAAGTTGGTGCCGACTCGATGGCACCTAACAACAATAACAATGTAAAACTTTTTTTTTTTTGTATTCATGACCTGCTTTTTAAATTTTTCTGTTCAGTTCATTTACTTCTTCATTTATTTATTTATTTTTAAATAATTTTTTTACTTGATTTATATAAGGCAGTCTTTAAAAATATATCTGAATATTGTATTTCATGATTTTAGAGATCATGTTATTAGATAAATTAGGTTCTTATGGAAAATGAGGAAAGAATGTCCTATATTAGTTATGCCATAAAAACACAGAAGGAATTTATATTTAGTGTACCATGGTATAAAATAATATTTATATATTAAAATAGGGAACATTCCTAAATTATCTACTTACAAATATATTATTAAAAATATTTGGGGATCATATTTAATTCTTTATATTATTTTATGACACATCTGCTGGATTTTTTCCTCCACCAAAAACTTAAGGTTTTCTAACATCTCTAACTTCTCAAAGATACTAAACATACAATATCATAATTACCAGATTTCAATATGAAATTTCCCTTTCCTTTTTAGTTTTTATTAGATAAACAATGCGCTGGTATTGCACATATTGAAATTCTTTACACAATTGGTTTGTCCCACAATCTTAACTAATCTTACTGGTCACATTTCCAACAAATGATCCTGAAAATTGCTTTTAGCCTGCATCTTAATCCAGTGTCTTCAGGAATTGTTTCAACTTCTCTTCAATTTTCTAATTATTGGGTACAGCTCAAAAGACCAGTGTTTTGGAGTTCCAGCTTATTCAAAGCCCAGGCCTGCCTGTTAGTTCCTCTTTGATTTTTGACAAGTGTCTTTGTCTTGATTAATCTCAGTTTCAGCAACAGATTCTGAAAGTAGTCTACTCAATATCCACTCTTGCCTTTGTCCTTAAATACAAACCATAATTAGGATTGTATATCAATGTGCCCAGTTAATACTCAGCTTACCCTGGATGACTATATGAGGAAATTTGAGATTTAAGAATAATTTCCTGATTAGAGCTTCTCAGAGAGCTTTCAAATAGGCACAGAGTCACCTAGAATTTTATTTTTACGCTTTTCTCTTCATGCTTCACTTTTCCTTTGTGTCTAGAAGGAAGACACAATACCTGTAGGGTCAGCAACCATGTTATGCATAAGGAAGCACAGCACGTACTAAAGATGGGGAAAGAAGAAGATAAAAAAAGATTTATTATGACACATGTAGCAAATACACCAGACCTGGTTCCTCTACTTATGAACTTTTGAGATATATATAACTTAAAATCCTAGTCTCTTATGCTCCTTTTCCTAGGTTTCTGTTGCTAGCAGTAGAGCACATTTCAATAATGACCTTGTCTGATATTATTTGAGAATAATAATTGTAGCTGTCTTTTTTTTTTTTTTTTTCTTTTCTTAACACAATGCATTTTGGTGTTGCTAACTAACAGAGTTGGATTCATCTAATGATGACTCTGTATAGACTACAGAATAAAATGCTGCCTAGGTCTGACCATCTCCATGATTGTTTAAATGATGAGTTCAGTTGGAAGACAGTCTATTATGATTATAAAGTTTTCGTTGATTAAATTTTAGAGGTATGTCTCCAAGCCTTTCCTCCTAATTTATATTAGAAGTTCTGGTGAAACATGTCCACCATTATCATTGGGTATATTTGAGTC
>NW_006408591.1:10541402-10542290 GCF_000296735.1 Chrysochloris asiatica | reverse complement strand
TGTTGAGGTACAATCCATACTGAAGGCAGTAGTCTTTGATATTCATCAATAAGCTCCTCATTCATGTCCTCATTGCTTTCAGGAAGCAAGGTTGTATCATCTTCATATCACAGATTGTTAATGCTTCCTCCACCAATCATGAAGTCAAGTTATTCTTCATATAATTCTTCTTCTTGAATTATTTGTCCAGCATACAGATTGAATAAGGATAATGAAGGAATACTACTGTGACACAAACTTTCCTAATTTTAAATATTCAGTATTCTCTTGCTCTTGTTATTACAACTGCTTCTTGGTCTATATACTGGAATGTCCATTATTTGCAATGTTATCCATAGTTTGTTATGATCCACACAGTCAAAAACCTTTGCATATTCAATAAAGTACAAATAAACATCTTTCTGGTATTTTCTGCTTTCAACCAAGATCATCTAACATCAGCAATTATATCCCTAGTTCCACATACTTTTATTAAACTGACTTGAAATTCTGGCAGTTTCCTGTTAATGTACTGCTGTAGCCATTTTTGAATTATCTTTAAAATAATTTTACTTGCATTGTGATATTAGTGATATTGTTTGATGATTTCTGCAAATTGTTGGGTACCTTTCTTTAAAATATGTACAGATATGAATCTCTTCCAATCCTTTGGCTAGGTATATGTCTTCCAAATTTCTCGTCATAGATGAATGAGAGCTTCCAGTGCTACATTAGTTTGTTGAAACAGTTCAATTTGTAGTACATTAATTAGTGAGCCTTGTTTTTGCTATTGCCTTCAGTGCTTCTTGGACTTTCCTGAGGGAAACATGTTGAGGATATCATTGGCTTTTTATCATCTGGTACATCTAGAAATGGACTCCTGGTGTGTAGGATCAGCACTTGAGGGGA
>NW_006408591.1:10536591-10538932 GCF_000296735.1 Chrysochloris asiatica | reverse complement strand
AAAATTTTTTTAACTTATTTTAATTTTCTTTAGTTTCAGTATGAATTTGCCTATGAACAATTAATGGTCTTTTGCTAAGTCATTGCCTGTCCTTATTTTGGCTGATAAAACTAAGATGCTTCATCTTCTCTACCCATAGATGTAGTTTTGAAACAGGTATTTGCAGTGAATAAATTATTGGTTTAGTAAAATTCTATTATGTGCTCTCTAACAGTGTACCTATTGTTGTTGTTAAGTGCTGTTGAGTTAATTCCGACCCATAGCAACCTTGTATAGGGTTTCTGAGGAGCAGTTGGTGAGCTTGAACCACTGAACTCGCAGTTCAAATGACTTTGCAGTCTGACACATTAGCCCACAGTGCCACACCAGGACTCCTCATTTGTACCTATTAGCAAGACATATGTTACAACTACTGATATTTCTTTGTGTCCAACTTTCACATTCAAATCACCAGTAATTATCAATGCATTATGAATGTGTTTGATAATTTTCAGACTGAAGAAGGTGGTAGAATTCTTCAGTTTCATCACGATTGGATTAGTGATTGGTGTGCAAATTTGAATAATAGTGGTACTAACTGGACTTCCTTTTGAGGAAATCTTCCGTAAACATACCTGAGTACCTTCCAACCAACTCAGCTTCTGGCACTGTATCAGACAATGGTTTGCTGTTATTCATAAGATTGTCAGCGAGTAATCATTCAGAAGTGGTCTGTCTATCCTTCTGTCTTAGTTTGGAAGCTCTACTGAAATCCGTCCTCCATGAGATAACTTGCTGATACTTAAGATACTGGTCACATTGTTTCCAGGCTAATATGAACACACAATTCATCAGACTACAACAAATTGATTGAGTGTAACAATTCAAAATATTGTTAGTATCTTCCAGCATCGTAACTCAAACAAGCCACCACAGTATAACAAACTAAAAGATGACTGGTGGTAAATATACTGCTTAGCACATGGCAAGTGCCAGAAATGTTAACTACTGACATTAGTAATTCTACCATAAACCGTAACAAATAGACACCTCTGAGATTTCTAGTAACTGTAACTAAACCTGAGCAGAAGAGGCAGTATACATATGCGAACCCAAATACAGAGAGATATATATTTGTAGTTTGTATATAAATTCTGATCGCCTTCCAGTTATCTTCACTCAGCATGGGAAGGCATCTATATTATATACTTGATATATTTAACCTTGGAGCTGCTACCTTTTCCCCATGGTTTCAAAGAAGTCAATAAGTAATTGATAAATTTTCTGTCACTGTGAGCAATTAATAGGAGTTACACAGCATTGGTTACATCAATTTTCCTTTTTCTAAGGAGGAAAAAATTGATTTCACAAACTTACTGGTGCATATTGATTCAGTGCCTATCCCTAGGCCATTTCTATTTAACGCTTTTGTGCAGTCATTGAAAAAAGTCTCAGGACTGTCAAATAAAATCGAGTTCTGTGGAGTTTTTATCTATTGCACTACTTTGCAAGTATTTTTAGTATCAGTAATGTATTTTCTAGCTGAGGAATGTGGTTATAATGTTTCCGTATCTGGAAAATAAGAGTAGGAACAAGAAAAAATTATATTCATTTAAGACTGATATCTCAGATGACATGTTTGAAAATGTTTTAGAATAAGATTTTTGTGTTTTAATCCTCTTTCTTAGACTTCAATAACTGTTTAGAGATAAAGTGATACATTTATTTCACATATTTAATATTTGAGTTTCTTTGCTTCCTCATAGAAGCTCTGGTAGCGTAGTGGTTATGAATGCGGCTGTGACTTCAAGGTCAGCAGTTCGAAACTACCAGCTGTTCTGCAGGAGAAAGATGAGACTTTCTGCTCCCATAAAGATTTACAGCCTCGGAAACCCTGTACAGGGTCGCTTTGAGTCAGAACAGACTCCATAGCACATAACAACAGCAACTTCCTTATCTCTACAGATAAACTGAAGGAAAGGAATGGTAGTATTTAAAAAGAGAAGGAAAGCTTGTAATTTTAGTAGTAAGAAACCATAAAAGCAAACTTAAAAAATAATTTTCTATAAACAAATATAGATGAAATGTCAGGTCAATCTCATACTCATCCTGTGTCCTGAGGTTAATACACATTCTGTGTCCTGAGTATAATAAGCAAGATACACATGATACCTGTCTTCTTAAAGCTTATATTCAAGGTAAGTGCAAGTGTATGGGTAGGGCAAAATTGTAGAAAAAGATTAAACAAGTAAATGACATAATCCCCCATAAAGTAAATTCTGTGAAGAATAATCTAGTATTGAGAGTGGTGCCTATGGGAATGTGCTATTTATATTTATTGTTGTTAGGTGCCATCGAGTCA
>NW_006408591.1:10527227-10536231 GCF_000296735.1 Chrysochloris asiatica | reverse complement strand
TCCTTTTTCACTGTCCAGCTTTGGCATGCATATGAGGTTATTGAAAATACCATGGCTTGGGTCAGGTGCACCTTAGTTCTCAAACTGACAGCTTCACTCTTCAATACTTTAAAAAGGTCTTGCACTGCAGACTTGCCTAATGCAATGCATCATTTGATTTCTTCTTCTTCTTTTTTAATTTATCAATTATTTAATGAGGTTCTTTCTTTGCAAGAAATCTAGAATACTAATTTGTGAGGATAAATTCCATCTGTGAGCACCAACACAACACACAGGTAACCTTGGAGCTGGGGTATGGCTTTGATTTTTGGCATAATTTGTGAGTCCACAGCTTTCTGATCCAATTTGCGCTGCTCTGTAACCTCGTGTTTCTCTTTCTCGGCATCGAAGATCTCGCCTTCTTGGTGCTTGGACTTCCGCAGCTTCTTCTTCTTGAAGTAAGCATGCATGAGATGTTTGGGGATCTTCACACCACTGATATCAATTTTGGTGAAGGAGGCAATGAAAAATTTCTGGTGTGTTCTATGCAGAGGAACTCGATTGAGGGACAGAGGTCCAGTCACAAGGAGCAAACCACTGGCCAGCTGCTTCAGGAAAACCACTCTCTTGCCTCGATGGCGCCAAGTGATGATGATCAGAATGATCACAGGAGTGATGCTGAACCGCAGTCTTCTGACACACTGACTGAAGGGTTTTTGTGCCTCAACAGTTTCCTAGGCACATCTTCAGTTGAGTAATACCTAGGCATTTTGTGCAGTTAACTACTCGGGCACCACCATTCTTGTCACCACCAACTGGCTTTGTGACAGTTCTAAGAACCTTCTCCCTCTTCTTTTCAACACTGGCTGTAGCAGTTGAATACTTCCTCTTGTACATGGCCTTTCTAGAATATATGGCCGATCGGGAATACCTGACAATTCCTCGGACTAGGACAAGATTTCTACTGCAGTGCTGCTTCCTCTGCTTGGGATTTTTGCCCTTGAGGTTAGCCTTCTTAGCTTTGCCACTGGCATTTGCTTTTTTGACTTCAGACTTATTCACCTTGGTAGCCAGCTTCTCAGCCTTTTCTTGCGCCATCTTACCCGCTTCATGCCCCGCCGCAAACCCAAGTGAAAGAGATGAAACATCTGGGAGGCCTTTTAGTTGGCCACGAGCATGACTGATACTTCCAGGTGTCAACTTGATGCCCTCTTTGTTCAGATGGCGAAGGATTGAGGTCCTGAAATCACGTCTTGCAGAGAAACGCCACCATTCTTACCTTGCAAGATGGGAAAGAGCGTCATTTGATTTCTTGACTGCTGCTTCCATGAGGGTTGATGGGTGGGGAAAGTGGATAACAGAAAATAAACCTTATGGAGGGAGCACAATTCTACTCTGGTACATACAGAGTGTCGTAAGTTGGAATTGACTTAATGGCAACTGTTTGTTTTTTTAAAATGTACCTAGTCCTGGTCAGCAGGGTCACCCATGGTGCATTAGGCAAATCTACTTCACATGACCTTTTTAAAGTGTTGAGAGCAAAGATGTCATCTTGAGGACTAAGGTGTGCCTGACCCAAGCCATGGAGTTTTCAATAACCTCATATGTATGTGAAAGCTGGACAGTGAATAAGGAAGACCTTAGAAGAATTAATGCTTTTGAATTATGGTGTTGGAGGAGAATATTCAAAGTGCCATGGGCTGCCAAAAGAATCAATAGATCCATTGTGGAAGAAGTGTAGCCAGAGTGCTCCTTGGAGGCCAAGATGGCCAAACTTCGTCTCTCATACTTCAGGCATATTGTTAGGAGGGAGCAGTCGCTGGAGAAGGATATCATGTTTGGTAAGGTGGAGGGTCAGAGGAAAAGAGGAAGAACCCCAACGAGATGGATTGGCCAAGTGGCAGCATCGATGGACTCAAATGCGGCAACAATAATGAAGTTGGCCCAGGACCAGGCAGTGTTTCGTTCTGCTGTGCATAAGGTCTCTATGGGTTGGTACTGACTTGATGGCACTTAACAACAAGTTCAGTGTGGCTCTGTGGGTTAATGTGCTGGACGGCAAAGTTATTTGAACTGTAAGATCGGCGGTTCAAACTCACCAGGGCTCCTTGGAAACCCTATACTAGGTCACTATGAGTCAGAACTGACTCGATGGCATTTAAAAATAACAACAGTGATTAGCTACCATTTTACATGGCCCACAACCACCAAACTAACCTAAACTGTCAATAGTGTTTAAAAAATGAGAAATTCTGCTATAATAGAATTTGAAGGACATATGATTATGATTTTTTTGTTGTTGTTGTTTAATATATGAGGGGATTTTTGTTTGACTTGATGTTGGTCTCTGTATTTACTCAAAAATCCAACACCTTCTCTAAAAAAATTATATAAACATATACAACAAAAACTCCTTGTTTTAAAACAGTGGCCAATGTAGTGGGAAAGAAATGCTTGAGAAAGAAACAGAAACCTCTGTGCCTACATTTTGAAGTTAAAACAAATTTCAGTCCATTGAGTATCAGACTTTCAATTTGATAGACATTAGAAAATTGTTTTCCAAAAGTTGTCGTGACATAGAAAATCTACAGTATATCCAACACCCCTCAGTTTAGATATTATTCACAACACCACTCTCCTGAAACCCATCGTCTCATTGATGTCTAGGTAAACACTCAAACATATAGCCGTATTATATAAAGTAATATTTGTGCTTTGTATATTTTCATTTTAGGACAACCACTTTCATAGTGTGGGATTTATTCTCAAATTGAAATTTACTATCAGTTTTTCCTGGTGAATTTATCTGGAGATGTGAAAGTGTTTCATATTTCAGCAATTGCAATTTTATTCTTCATAATTAATAATACAATTATGTGTTTCTCATTTGTGATGTAGTACAAGATTCTTGACAGTTGGAAGAGTTTGCCAAATGAATTGTGTTGTTTTACTTAATACCTTATTAGGACAGCTGACTTGCCTTTAAGGCACTTCCATTTGCTGCACTACAAACAGACTGTAAGTTACTTTGACGGGGAAATAGGAAAAGGAATTCTATACTTATAAATAAAAGTCCAGACAAAAGAGATACATTAAACTGATTTCATAATCTACAATGATTGGGAATACTAATCTGCATAATCACAAAACTCAAACACAAGGCTATTTTATTTTATCCTCTGATATAGTTCTGAGTACAATCAAGACTTTGAAACAATCTTTGGTAGCCAATATTATAAGCACTGCTGATGTTTATAAATACATATGACTCATTTTCATTTACATATACCTAAACAATGCTTTATAATTTTTCTTATCTTAAACATTTATAAGAATCTAAAAGAACCAGCTTTTCTGTGTGAGAATAACAAAATAAGCTTATGCCATGGTCATTTGTGATTATCTCAGTGTAAAATATGCATAAAATTGATCGTAATATAGTACTGTCTTCTTTTAAACTACAGTCTAAGAACTCGAGTTTGGTAATGAATGCAAAAGGTTGCTCACGATGACTATCTTTTATTAAATTGGTATAATAAAAAATTAAGTAGAGGAATCTCAAGTAAAGGGAAATGAAACACTTTGCTTTTTTGATGAATTGTTATAGTATTAATCAATTATTTTTGTTGAGTGCTTTCGAGCTATACTTGTAGCATGCAACATTAATTAATTATCCTCTCCCTTGAAAAGGAATCGTTCATTCTGCAGCTCCTCTTTCTCTTTCTCAAGAAAGAAAAAAATTGGAGAGATGAAGGAAGGAAAGTTAAAAAAAAAGTGGGAGTTAAGAAAACTTGGGCATAGTTTAGAACTTATTGGGAGGGGGAAGATGCAGGTAGATTTTAAGCTGCTTCAGAGGCACAGAACAAAAACAAGTTATAAAAATCATAAAAAACAGCTTGCTATCAAACCACCCCCTTCAGTCATGACCATTGCACCACACGGTTTGTCAAATTTCACATCCCATTGGAAGCAATGATTATATTCATCATAATCAGATATATGCCCTACTGAGCCAATCTGTTTGGGGAGCTGAGAAACCAAGACTAGGCATTCCACTGAAGTAGTTTGGATGGCACAATAAGATCTGGCTAGCTTACCCAAAATAGCTTTTGAATTTAGAGTACTGCTATACAATATGTCACTTTTTAAAGATAAAGAAATAATACCCTCTAGTAACCATGTTTCATCAGTCATGATTTGGGGCTCAGTAGAATTGAGGTTCATGTTGCCAGAGCCTGGTGTGACTGTTCCTTTGTAAGCATACCTGGATTTCAAATAGCTTTGTATATGTCTACTTGCATAATTTATAGCCTGAAGACTTGGCCCAGATATATAGGAAATCTATGCCTGCTGTCTACTTACTGTTTTCATTTGGCTAAGCATTTACTTTAAAGTGATAATCTTAATAATTCTATTTTCCCACTATCCTTTAAGTGAATTTTTTGCTAACCAAATATTTAGTGCAAAAAAAAAAGACATTTTTCTCTTTTTTACTCTTGGTACGTTGCTTGTCTTGCATTAGTCACCAAGGCAGGCAAAACCAAAAATGGCTTGTTAATGTGTTAATGGTAAATGTTGCTTCTTTCAAGGACCGGTTTATTTTTTATCTTCATAACATACCTCCTGGTAACAAACAATGTGTATCTTTTTGTGGAGAATTATATTCCTCCCAAACATCATCTTTTGTACTTCAAACATTTGTCAGGAGGGACCAGTCACTAGAGAAGGATATTATGTTTGGTGAGGTAGAAGGTCAGAGAAAAAGAAGAAGACACCCCAGTGAGATGGATCGACAAGGTGGCAGCATCAATGGGTTCAAGCGTGGCAACAATTGTGAGGTTGCCCAGGATCAGGTAATATTTTGTTCTGTTGTGCATAGGGTCACTAAGAGTCGGTACCGACTTGATGGCATTTAGCAGCAACAACAACAACAAATTTTCTAGGTATAATTTTCAAAGAGTTTGTTATCTTTTAAAAATACACAGACTAATGGAATGTGTGAGCATCAATTTCCAAGACTCTGAGACAAGAACTAGATGTTGGCTGGCTACCACTATGACCTGCTCTGAAGGGATCATATTAGAAGGTTCTAGATAAAATGGAAGAAAATGTAAAACAATGCTCAAAATTAGTTTTTAAAAATACCAGTCTTCCTGGTCAGAGAGAGACTGAAAGAAATGAAACAATGGGCTCTAATAACTTTCAGGTCTGGAAGGGAACTCACTTCATGGCCCAATTTTCAGTCAAACAGTAGATAGGCATTTAGGGGGGACAACAACACTAATAAGGTATACTTAACATGGAATGGTCAATCATTCTAAATGAAAAGAACAACCTTTAACTATGTTACCTATGGACAAAGTTGAGAAGGGATGGAAAGATGGGTGGAATGGAATTAGGAGCCACAAGGAAGAAGCAGGATAACAGTTATTGTTTACAACGAATTGCAGAAAGCCTCAATTTTCTCTAGTGGAACCGCTGGTACTTTTGAACTGCTGACCTTGAGATTAGCAGCCCAACTGGTAAACACTGCGCTCTATCTATCTATCTATCTATCTATCTATCTATCTATCTATAAGCATGTGCATGTTGTTGTTGTTGTTGTTAGGTGCCATTGAATCTGTACCAACTCATAGGAATGCTATATACAACAGAATAAAACACTGCTTGGTCCTGGGCCAACCTCACAACAATTGCTACACTTGAGCCCATTGATGCTGCCATTATGCCAATCCATCTCCTTGAGGGTCTTTCTCTTTTTCTCTGATATTCCGTTTTACCAAACATGTTATCCTACTCCAGTGACTGGTCCCTCCTGACAATATGTTCAAAGTATGAAAGATGTAGTCTGGCCATCCTGGCTTCCAAGAAGCACTTTGGATGTACTTCTTACAACACAAATCTATTTGTTCTTTGATCAGTCCATGGTACTTTCAATATTCTTCTCCCAACACCATTAACTAAAATGCATCAATTCTCTAAGGTCTTCCTTATTAACTATCCAACTTTCACACACCTATGGTATTATTGAAAATACCACGGTTTGGGTCTGGTTCATCTTAGTCCTCAACCTGACGTCTTTGCTCTTCAACACTAAAGAAGTCTTGAGCAACAGATTTGCCAATGCAATATGTCGTTTGATTTCTTGACAGCTGCTTCTGTGAGTGTTGATGGTTGAGCCAAGCAAATTAAAGCCATTGACAATTCATTATTTTCTCTATTTATATGAATGCTGTTTATTGGTACAGGGGTGAGGATTTTTGTGTTCTTTACATTGAGGTGAAACCCATACTGAAGGCTGCAATCTTTGATCTTCATCAATAAATATTTTAAGTACACTTGGCTTCCAGCAAGCAAGGTTGTATCATCTGAACATCACAGATTGTTAATGAGTCTTCCTCCAATCCTAATGCCACATTCTTCTTCACCCAGCTTCTTAGATTATTTGTTCAACATACTGACTGAATAAGTATGGTGAAAGAATACAACTCTGGTGCACACCTTTCCTCATTTTAAACCATTAGATATTGCCTTGTTCTGTTCAAACAACTGTCTCTTGGTCTGCATAGTTTATTCATGAGCACAAGTAAGTGTTCAGGAATACTCATATTTCACAATGTTATCTATAGTTTGTCATGATCCATACAATGGAAAGCCTTTGTGTAGTCAATAAAGCACAAGTAAACTTCTATCTGGTGTTCTCTGCTTTCAGTCAAGATATATGTGATGTCAACAATGATATCCCTCATTCCATGTACTATTCTGAAACCAACTTGAGTCTCTGGCAGTTTTCTGTCAATGTATTTTTGCAGCCAATTTTGGATTATTTTTTGCATAATTTTACTTGTATGAGCTATTAATGATATTGTCCAATGATTTCTGCATCTCATTGTGTCGCCACTCTCTGGAATGGGCACCAATATGGATCTCTTCCAGTCAGTTGGCCAGGTAGTGGACTGTCAAAATTTTGGCACAAATGATTGAGTGCTGCCTCCAATGCTTCATCAGTGTGTTGACAAATTTCTATTTGTGTTCCATCAATTCCCAGAACCTATTCTTTGCCAGTACCTTCAGTGAACCTTGGACTTCTTCCTTCAGTACCATTGGTTCTTGATCATATGCTACATCTTGAAATGGTTCAACATCAACCAGTTCTTTCTGGTATGGTGACTTGTTTATTCCTTCCATCTCATTTTGATGCTTTCTGCATCATTCAGTATTTTGCCCATAAAATCCTTCAGTATTGAAAGTTGAGGCTGGATTTTTTTTCTTCAGTTCCCTCAGCTTGAGAAATGCTGAAGGTGTTCTTCCCTATTAGTTTCCTAACTCCAGGTCTTTGCACATTTTTAAAATAAGATTTGACTTTATTCTAGAGGTGCTCTTTAAAATTTTTAATTTAGCTATTTTACCTCCTCATTTATTCCATTTTCTATTTCATCTCTATGCTTGAGAGCAAGCTTCAGGGTGTCTTTGACATTCATTTTGTTCTTTTCCTTCTTTCTTGTCTTTTTAATGACCTTTTACTTCCTTTCTGTATGATATTCTTGATGTCACCCCACAAATCTTCTGGTTTTGGTCTTTAGTGTCTATTGCATCAATTCTGCTCTTCAGAGGATCTCTAAATTCAGGTGGGATAAGTTCAAGGTCATATTTTGACTCTTGTGGACTTGTTTTAATTTTCTTGAGCATCATCATGAACTTGAATATGAGAAATTGATGGTCTGTTTCAGAATCTACTACTGGCCTTGTTTTGGCTGATGGCATGGAGATTTTCCACGGTCTCTTTCCACAGATGTAGTCAATTTTATTTGTGTGCATTTTATCTGCTGCAATTCATGTATATAGTCATCTTTTATGTTGTTTATTACATTGATTTGCAATGAAGAATTAATTGGTCTTGTAAAATTCTATCATGCAATCTCCAGCACCATTTTGTCAACAAGGCCATATTTTCCAAATACTGATCATTTCTCTTTGCTTCCAACCTTTGCATTCCAATCTCAATATATCTTGATTGTATGTTTGATCAATTTCTAACTGAAGAAGTTGGCAGAACATTTTAATTTTGTCATCACTGACTTTAGTGTTTGGTAGGCAAATTTAAATATTATTGGTATTAACTAGTCTTCCTTATAAGCTTATGAGTATTATCCTAGCTAAGACACAGTTGTACTTCAAGACAGATCTTGATATGCTCCTTTGCATGCTAAATGTGATACCATTTCTCTTCAACTTGTCATTCCCATCATAGTAAACACTGTGATTGTCAGATTCAAACTGGCCAATACCAGTCCATTTCAGTTCACTAATGCCTAGGATTTACAGCCTTGGAAACCCTGTTCGGGGTCGCTATGAGTCAGAACTGACTCCACGGCACATAACAACAACAACAACAATGCCTAGGATATCAATGTTTATGTGATCCATTTCACTTTTGACAATTTCCAACTTTCCTAGATACATATCCATACATTCCATGTTCTCATTATTAATGGATGTTTACAGCTGTGTCTCTACGATTTGAGTTGTGCCCCCTCAGCAAATGAATGTCCTGAAAGCTTTTGTCCATTTATGTCTTCACGCTTAACTCTACTGTAAGGAAACAGTCTTCTCCAGTTTTATTTTGAGTGCCTTTCAACCTGAAGAGCTCAATTTCTAGCACTATATTTGACAGTATTCTGGTTCTCTTCATCATGTTTCTATAGTCAATATTCTGGTGCTTCTGATGTATCTGATGGTGTTCCAAATGAGTGAGTGAGTGAGAGAGAGAGAGAGAGAGACAGAGAGAGAGACAGAGAAGGAGAGAATGAGTTGTTAAATGCCCTCGAGTTGATTCCGACCCATAGCGACCCTGTATAGGGTTTCAGAGTTTCAAGCTGGTGAGCTTGAACCAACAGCTTTGCAGTTCATATGACTTTGCAATCTGACGAATTAGCAAGGTCAGCAGTTGTTCCGTGGGAGAAAGATGAGGCTTTCTGCTCCCGTAAAGATTTACAGCCTCAGAAACCCTGTACAGGGTCGCTAT
>NW_006408591.1:10499943-10526457 GCF_000296735.1 Chrysochloris asiatica | reverse complement strand
TTCCCAAGAGTACACGCACTGCCAACACAGTGGAGGCATTAAGAGAGGCATTGTAAAATAAACCATTTTCTCAGAAGCTACAATTACTGGAGTTAAAAGCATAGAATGAACACTATTAGGACCAAAGAAAATTATACAGAGGTAGCCAACCAGTGAGTTCACAAAAATCAATGAACCCGGGATGTCAGGAGGTCACTTCCTTTGGCCCTCAGGGTCCATGGCTCGCTATCCTGAGGAGGGCCTCGGAATTGGATTTTCGTCCATGTCAACTCAGGGTCTGTGTATGCTGACGCCAGCACCATGGAGTGGATTCCAACCCGTAGCGAGCCTGCATAGAGTTTCCAAGGAGCGGAATATATGTATGTATATATAGTAGTGTAGTGGTTACAAATCAGGCTGCTAACCTCAAGGTCAGCAGTTCGAAACTACCAGCAGTTCCATGGGAGAAAGATGAGGTGTTCTGCTCCCGTAAAGATTTACAGCCTTGGAAACCCTGTGCAGGGTCACTATGAGTCGGAATCAACTCCACAGTACTTAACAACAACAATATATATATATATATATATATACACACACACACTTGGCTGCAAGTGCAGTTAAGAATAAAGGCAAAATTATGAAAATCAATATCGTTGACACATTTTGAAACCCATAAAAATTGTAATTAGTGTATTTCTATGGTCTATACCCCTCCTACTTTAAATTAAAATGTTCTTGGTATATATTATGGCTCTAATTGCACCTTACAAAATCACCTGAAATAATATTAAGAATTCAAATGAATGTATATCTAATGGTGGAATTACTGGCATACCTAATAAAATAGTAGAGAGGATTTTTTTAAACCAATAATAACTCCTCTCAAGTAATACTGCATCATTTTAATAACCTTTTATCTATCAAAAACATAAGTCTTATCTTCTTTACTGTTAAAAAAAAAACAGAATAATTAAATGACTTTTATGCGGTTATTGAATTACCAGTACAATCCTGCAACCACCAATAAGAATGAATGGAAGGAAATGGCATCTCTCACTTCCTTTTTTTCCTCCTAAGAGAACAGTGTTATACCACCTTGGAAAGAAATATTATATGCATTAAAAGTCAAATTGTTATTGTTTCTTCAGACATTCACCACCATGTCAATTTCTATGACAATAAAAATAAAAATAACAACATTGGCAATCTTCTTAAAATCCATCCCTCCAAAGATGTAACAACTAAAAACTTTATCATTATTCTGTTTCCAGCAAATGAAAACGTCACCATTATAGAATGTTTCAGCAAGATTCAGTGTGGCAAAACCATTCATAAACCTACAACTCCTTTCAGAACATCTGCTCGTTTAGCATCCCTTAGTACAAAGAATGTCACATCTATATGATTTCTTTCCACTTCACCTGCTAGTCCCTTTGAAGAGTTACATTTGACACTCAGTGACAAATCACCTCTCTTAAGGCTCTTAAGTAACATATCACCTTCTGCAAACTTGAGATTTAAATCTTTTGCAAGAGAATCACTCTCTACCATGCCAAAAGTGTGCTTTCTAGGAATTCTTACAGTCTCCCTAAAACCTGAGGCCTTGTACAATATGTCTCCTTGAAGTAGGTTTCTTTTTAAAAAAAGATAGGAAACAGCTGTTTATTACTATCTCAAAAAGAACTTAATATAAGTTCTTTATATTCATTGGACTTTTTTCATAGTGAAGAAAGACATAAAAAAAAAAAAAAAAATGTGTCACATCCTATTTGCCTTCCTCTATAGAAATGTGTTAAAACTAATTAAAATGACAATCTTAAAATTATTTCTGTGTTTGTCTGCTACTGTTGAGTCAGTCCTTGGCTCGTGGCAATCCCATGCCCAACAGGATTGGACTGCAGTGATCCATAGTGTTTCCTTTGGTGGATTTTCAAGAACATGTCACCAGGACTTTTTTCTTTGTATTTCTTAGTCTGGAAGGTTCTGCTAAAACATGCAAAGCATGAGAACAACACTCAGCCTCCTCTGACAGATGGGTGTTAGCTATTCTGGAACACATTGGTCTGGAATTGAACTCAGGTCTTCCACATAAATGGCAAGAATTCTACCACTGAATCACCACTATCTTCTAAAACCATTTCTAAACATTGTGAAATAAAAAATCAAGTCAAATATTTCTTTTTAGAAAATAGAGATATATCAGATATCTTTTTTACACATGTAGTAATAGAACTGAAAGAAATGCCATGAAAGTGTCTAGACTTTTTCCCACTCCTTGCAATTTGACATGTAGTCAGTGATACAAATATACGTCTTCTATTTTTTTTTTTTTTTCTTTTCCTTTAATAATGTTTTTCAGTCTTTGTAACACATGGATCAGTTGACTTGGTACATAAGTAATTTTCCATCAAAATAACACATACTAATCAGTTCAATTCAATGGCATTTAACAACAATAATAAGTCTAGCTATTCTATTGGCTACAAAATAGAACTTATACAATTATTGTGAGTTTCAAAACATGAACCAAATGAATGTTTCAGATCCAAGTTCACAAAGAAAGACACCAAGGTCCTTAAAACAACAAACAGAAGTTTCTGCCAGGATTTCCCATGGTCTCATTCACTAAGCAGGCAAACTTAGAAAAACACTTGTATGATGGAGAATTCCAATTTTCTGTATCCTCCTCACATTCACCACCTGGCTTGATCATCTGTTATAACTTTCCTAAACCAATCTCTTTCTTATTTGTATGTGGAAGCCAGGCATTCCCTAAGGAAATGCACAAAAATGAGATATTTTATGGATGCAGTCACCATGTAACAAATGACTCACGGCAACCATCTGAAATGTAGCGATTTTGCATTTTCTAAGTCTATTTACTATATGCCTGCTAAACTCTAGAGACATAACCAAGACCCTAAGTGTTTTAACATGTCCGGAAGACTCTAAAAGATGAACTTTTGATAAAGTAATATGTTTCTCTGGGCGTAGCTGTTGCTTCCAGGTAACTATAAGTATGATGGTCATTAATACAGTGCTTGGCAGAAATGCCTGAATGTATCTGTCACAATTAAAATAAATAAAAGGATACAAAGAGTCACATATGACCTACTTCAGTTTCTGAGGTAAATCACAGTTAAACTTTACCTGGCATATTTTTTGTCATTCGTATCTGTCTTTTAGTACATTAATGATATAGAATAGAGACAGTTCTTTTTATAGTTGTTGTTTAAGCAACTACTATTGACTAAACATCAAAATTTCAAATATATTTAATAGTAGATAGCACCAGATACATTAAAATGGTGAAATGTTGTTGTTGTTGTTGTTATTATTGGATGCCATTGAGTCAGTACCAACTTATAATGACCTTATGCACAATAGAATAAAACACTGCCTTGTCCTGTGCCAACCTCACAATTGTTGCTATATTTGAACTCATTTCTGGTGCCAGTCTACCTATTTGTCTCCTTTGGTGTCTTCCTCTTTTTCTCCAACCCTTTACTTTACCAAACATGATATTCTTTTCCAGAGATTGGTCCCTCCTAATAACGTGTCTGAATTATGACAGATGAAGGCTGGCCACCCTGACTTTCAAGGAGCATTCTGGCTGTACTTCTTCCAACACAGATTTGCTTGTTCTTTGGGCAGTCCATGGTGTTTTTAATATTCTCCTCCACACCATAATCAAGTGCATCAATTCTTCTATGGCCTTCCACAGAAGAATGTTATTACACTAATAGTCTAATTCTTTGTCCTACTTCCAGTAACTGTTTATAATCATCTTCATCTATGGTAGTCAAACTTTTAAAAACCATTTTTTATACTTCTTCAAGCCCAACTTGCCCTACATTCCAGACAGTGTTCCAGCAGCTGGATATATAATAGTAATCGGATATTTAATAGACTTCTCAAAATTAACATATTCAGAATGAAACATTTAACTTAACTCATACCTAATCTTTCTCCAGTCTTCCCTTCTTAGGAAGTAAAAGGCAGAGGGATTCATTTTTAAAAGATAACATTATATTTCTCAAAAACCTCCAAAGATGTGTAATATTATTTAAAATAAAAGCTATACACCTTATATAATCTATGGATTCCATTAGTTTTTATCCAGTTACCACTACAACCGCACTATCTTCTTTTACCCTTGCATGGAGTTCTCTTCCCAGAGAAATACAACTGGCTCATTTCCTGAAAGTTTTATAAAAGTGTTGCTTAAATATCACATCAGATAAAAATTGTCAAGATCAATAAAATTACAGTCATAGTAGGTCTTTCAATTTGTCATGCTATTGTTGTTGAGTTGGTCTGACTCAAAAGAATGAAACATTGCAGGTCCTTTGCCATCCTTACAATCCTTGCTCTGTTTGTGTCCATAGTTTCTTCCACTGTGTCAGCAATTCTTTTTGAGGGTCTTCCTCTCTTTCCTAGACTCTACTTTACCAGTCACAGTGTCCTTCTCCAGGCAAAAGTCTCTTCTGACAGCATGACCAAAGTACTCACCAGTCCTGAACTATATCTGCACCTCTTCCAAGACAAACCTGCTTGTCCCTCTGGCAGTTCATAGTACACTTCATAATACTTGCCAGTACCACAATTCAAAGTATCAGGTCTTCTTAGGTTCTTCACATTCATCCTCCAGAGGCAATTGAAAACATAACGGCTTCAGTCAGGTGTACCTCCATCCTCAAAGTGAAATTGCTTTTAAGCACTTTTAGAGAAATCTTTTGCAATAGATTTGCCCAATGCAATATGTCATCTAACCTCCCAATTACTGCTTCTATGGGGGTTGACTATGGACCCAAGCAAAATGAAATTCCCAGTCCTCTCTCACTTTAACATGACACTGCCCGTTGGTTTTCTTCTTTACTTTTCTTTGGCACTTTTCACCAAATTATGTACTATGAACTTCTGTTTGTTTGATTCCTGTCTGTTCAAAATTGTGAACCCACCATTACCTAAAAAAAAAAAAAAAAATCAAAACTTCAATTTTTCACCCTCATACTTGTGATTTTGATCTTGTTTGGAAATAGGTTTTCTTATGTTCTGTTGATGAGTTCATAACAGAATTAAGTATAATCATTTCTAACTTATACAGAGATCAGACTAGATACAGAGACACATGAGGGGAGGGGTATTATTCCATATGAAAACAGACACACATGGCAGATGAATCTACAACTCCACAGATTGTTAACTACTGGAACCTGAAATAGCAAGAAAAGAACTCCTAGAGCCACACTCCAATTTGAACTTCTAACTTCCAGAACTAGGAAATATTTTTCTGTTCTTTAAAGTCACCCATTAGTGGTATTTTTTTAGGTAACAAAGACACCTTCTCACCTCTCACTCAATAAATTTGGTTAAAAGTTCCATGAGAACAAAATTTTTGTTTTATGCAGTATTCTTCCCCTAAATAAACTAATCACAACTTATCTTATGAAGAATATTTATCAGGAATATTATTTAAAATACTAAAAAATTTAGTCTTTATTGCAAAGGGATTACTATTCTAGAGAACTTATTCTTCCCTATGTAACTGCAAAGCCATTTGAACTGCAAGGTCAGCAGTTCAAGCTCACCAGCGGCTCCTCAAAAGCCCTATACAGGGTTACTATGGGTTGGAACCAACTCTATGGCACTTAACAACTTAACAATGTAATAATTTAGAGATGATCTTCTCTAAGGTAGCCATTGGTGACATGTGAAATTGTTTTGTTTTAAGAATATAAACATTAAATAAATTACCTTCAGAGTTTAAAAAAATAAAAAATTGTCAGTATTCATCAAGGTAGTAGCAAAGTTTTTGATGAGATTTTAAGAGATTATAAAGTTTGGCATATTTTTCAGAATTGTAGAAGACAGTATTGTCATTAAAGAAATTAGATGAGTTTTTGGATAACTTAAATAACTACTTATAACAAATATTTATCAATTCAAAAGTTGTGGTAGTCTACATTTCTGAGTCAAAATACACTAGCACAATGATCAGTTAACAATAGCATATGTTCTATGTTACTGTGACTCTGATGTATGACACTCCTGGTATGGCACTTTAGGATAGTCACTAAACTGTGAACCACATGATCAGCAGTTCAAACCCAGCAGGTGCTCCTCAGAAACCCTATATAAGATTGCTGTGGAATCAACTAGATGACACTTAACAATAACAACAACATCCCTACAAATGGAGTCCTGGAGTGGCAAAGTAGGATAAGAATTGGACAGCAAGGTCTATTTGAACTGTAAGGTCGGAGGATCAAACTCATCAATCGCTGCTTGGAAACCCTATACAGGGTCTCTATGAGTTGGAACTGACTCAACAGCACTTAACAACAACATCCCTACAAATGATCTGAGAAACTAAACTATAAAAAGAAGAACACAGCATCAACATTGGAGGAAAACTCATTAACAACCTGTGATATATGAATAGCACAACCTTGCTTGAAGAAAGTGAGGAGGAATTGAAGCACTTACTGTTGAAGGTCAAAGACTACAACTTGTAGTGTGGATTAAAATTCAGCACAAAGAAAACAAAATTCTCACAACTGGACCAATAATCAACATCATGATGAATGGCAAAAAGCTTTAAAGAATTTTATTTTACTCGGATCCATAACCAAGCCCCATGGAAGCAGCAGTCAAAAGATCAAAGACGTATTGCATTGGGATCACCTATTGAAAACAAAAATGTCACTTTGAAGATTAAAGCGTGCTTAGTCAAATAATGGTATTTTCAAATACTTCATGTACCTGTGGAAATGAGACAATTATCAGGAAGATGGAAGGATATGTCTTTCAATTATGGTGTTGGTAAAGATGACTGGATATACCAAAGACTGCCTGAAGAATCAACCTATCTGTCTTAGAGGAAGTAAAACCAGAATACTACTTAAAAACAAAGATGGAAATATTTCATCTAAAGTATTTTGGACACTTTATTTATCAAGAGGGACCAGTCCCTGGAGAAGGACCAGTCTATGAGAGGGACAGCATATTTGATATAATGTTGTTGTTGCAAGTGCCAGTCAAGTCGATTCCAACTCATAGCGACCAGAATAACTGGTGGTCAGCTAAACATAGGAAGACTATCAATGAGAAGATTGACATAGTGCCTGCAAAGATGAACTCAAACATAGCGATGATTGAGAGAAAGTCCAGGCTTATGTAGTGCTTCATTTTGTTGTACCTGGGTTACTGTTAAGTCAGAACTAACTTGATGGCTCCTAACCCTACAAGCATCTCTGCCTAGACTCACTATATAGATAAGATGAAAAAATTTTTATTTTCCCATTTTGTTCCTTCCAATTGCCTCCTTTCTCTCATTTTATATCATCATTACTTTTGACTTTTGTTAAGAAATGGAGTTTTCTGTATTCAGTGTATGATGTCCTGTACCTTTATCAGTTTTTCTTCAGTGATACAGAAACATTGAAATTGATAAGAGTAGGCTGTCAGAAGTTATATGTACAATTAATAATTTCTATGGCTCACTTTTATGGAACTTTTCTAATGAATTTTTAACACATATGTTTTTATCATTCTTGGCATCAAAGTCTCCATTAATTTCATAAGCATTTTCTGGTGATATTATGTTCACATGTGGAAGTTTGATAGCATTCTTTATTATGTTCTTAACAAAAGTAGAATTCAATTTTTTCTAATCTGTTCAATTAATGCTCTGTTGCTTTTTCATGCTGGTCAGCAACCGTTTTAAGCTTTTTGCAGAAATAACAGAAGCTTAAACCATGTAATATTTGGTGTTTAAGGAGGAGAATGTTTAAAAAGGCTCAGTTCTCTATGAAAAGTAGTTATGAAAATTGTTTTCATTTTCTTGATTATAATTCAGCAATTTCCACAGTCTTTAAAATAATAAAAAGCAGTTAAGCCATGGGGTTTCAAGCCTTACCTAACACAACACTGGAAGTCTTGTTGGAAGGATATGAAAACATTTTTATATAAAGAAAATTAATAACCTTGAGCATTTGAATAAGAACAAAATAACCCATATACTATAATATTTCAGTTTATTTACAGAACATTTGAAAGTGTCAAAAAATAAAAACAAATATCTCAGCGATACCATGAAAGTAAAATAATAGAAATAAAGTATTTGCCCTCTGATGATTTATATGTATACATACATTTATTGTAAAAGTTGTTGCTAAGGAATCAAAATCAATATCAAAATTCCAAGTCAATGATACCAGATAAAATTTCTTGGTTTGATCATTGTAGAAATGGTCAAGAAGTTAGGAGATAGAGACAGTCATTCCCCTATTATTTCTCAAAAAATCTTAATATAAGTTTTAAGGCAGTAAAAGTCACAATTTAGAGGAGGATCAGCAAACTAAAGTCTAAGTTAGCTATAACTGAGGGTCTACTATGGAAGTGGAGTTCTTGTTTGGTGCTGTTGGTTAATGTGCCAGACTGCAAAGCTGTTTGAACTGCAACAGTGGTGGTTCAAGTTCACTAGCTGCTCCTCGTGAACCTTATGCAAGGTCGCTTTGGGTCAGAACTGACTCGACCTCACATAACAACAACAACTATGGAATGGTCTTTACATTTTTAAAGAGTTGGTGGTGGGAGGAAAAGAAGAGGGATATACAACAGAGACTATACGAGGGCAGCAGAATCTAAAATGCATATTATCTAAAACTTTACAGAAAAACTTTGCTGACTCTTATTCTGTAGTGTATTCCAAAATTCAAAGTTAGGATTTATTTTGCCTTTACAAAGAAAGAAACAAACTAATATATAAAGAAATAGAACCACAAGAAAGTGAAAATGTCATATCTATGCAAAAATATATCCAAGAATATGTTCTTAATTCAGTGATGTGCTGGATTAGGCCCATAGTGGCTTGCAAGAACCAATTGTTAGATATTCCAAAATTTTTTGTTGCTATTGTTAGATTCCCACCAGTCTACTCTGACTCAAAGTGATCCTATGCGCAATAGAACAAAATAGGGCTTGGTCTTGTGCCATCTCTACAATTGTTATTATGTTTGAGCATATTACCGCTGCCACTGTGTCAAATCCATCTTGTTGAGGCGTCTTCTTTTTTGCTGACCCTCCACTTTTCCAAACATGATGTCCTTCTCCAGGGAATGGACTTTCCTGATAATACATCCAAAGTCTGAGAGACAAAGCCTCTCTATCCTTACTTCTTAGGAACATTCTTGCTCTACTTCTTCCAAGACAGATTTGTTTGTTCTTTTGGCAGTCCACAACACTTACTTTCTTTTTAATGTTTTTATTGTAAATTGATTAATGTTTATTGGACAGATAATCAGTTTTACATTCAACAAATCATACATTTTGTTTCATTAAAATGATTACAATCCCCTCACAAACTTTCAACATTATTCACCATAATTCAAATGCATTGGTTCTTCTATGGTCTTCCTTATTCCTCTTCCAACTTTCATATGCATACGAAGGGACTGAAAAAATAGCATGGTTGGGATCAGGTGCATCTCAGTCCTCAAAGTGGCATTTTTGCTCTTGAACACTTTAAAGAAGTCTTTTGTAGCAGATTTGCCTAATCTAATATATCCTTTGGTTTCTTGACTGCTGCTTCCATGAGCATTGATTAGGGATACAAGCAAATTAAAGTATTTGACAACTTCAATCTTTTTCCCATTTATCATGATGTTATTTATTGGTCAAGTTGTAAGAATTTTCACTGTCTTTACATTGGGGTTCAATCTATAGTGAAACCTGTAGTCTTTGATTTTTATCAAAAAATATTTCAAGTTGTCTTCACTTTCAACAAACAAGGTTGTGTCATCTGCATTATCATAGGTTATTAATGGGTCTTCCTGTAATCCTGATGCCATGTTCTTCATATATTCCAGCTTCTCAAATTATTTGCTCAGCATAAGCATAGTGAAAGGATATAACCTTGGCACACACTGCTTTAAAACCATTCAGCATCCCCTTGTTCTATTTGAATGAGTGATCAAAATGCAGGCTCCTCATGAGTACAAATAAGTGTTCTGGAATGCTAATTCTTTACAATTTTATGTAGATTTTGTTATGATCCACACAGGCAAATGCCTTTGTATAGTCAATAAATCACAAGTAAACATCTTTCTGGTGTTCTCTGCTCTCAGCCAAGAAATCATATTAGCAATGATATCCCTCTTTCCAGGTCCTCTTCTGAAAACAGCTTGAATTTCTTGCAGTTCTCTGTCAATGCACTGCTATAACTTTTTTTTTTTTTTCATTATCTTCAGCAAAATATTACTTGAACATGTTATTAATGGTATTGTTTGATATTTTCTACATTCTGTTGGGTTACCTTGCTTTGGAATAGGCACAAATATGGATTTCTATCATCTAGTGACTGTCCTTCAAATTTCTTGGCATAGGCAAATGAATGCTTTCACTGATGCATCAGTTTGTTGAAGCATTTTAATTTACCTTCCATCAATTCCTAAAGCTTTATTTTTCTCTAAGTACTTCAGTGCTACTTAGTCTTCTTAACATAATACCACTGGTTCCTGATCATATAGTACCTCTTGAAATAATTGAACATTGACCATTTCTTTTGGTACAGTGTCTCTGTGTATTCCTTCCATCTTCTTTTGATGTTTCTAATGTCATTCACTATTTTGCCCATAGAATCTTTTAATACTGCAACCCAAGTCTGGGTTTTTTTTCTTCATTTCTTTCACCTTGAGAAATTCTGAGTGTGTTTTTCACTATGGGTTTTCTAACTCCAGGTCTTTGCACATTTCATTATAGTATTTCTGTACCTACATTTACAGTTTATTAAATCTTTCCAGTTATTTCTTTGGTTTATTTCCAGAAGCTTTAGTTGGCACATTTTTATTCTGTCAGATCCTTTTAATTATTCTTTTGTCCTTTGTCCTCTCAAGCTGCTTTTGAAATTTTCTGTTCAGTTTTTTTACTTCATAACTTCTTTTAGTCACTTTACCTTCTCTATGCTCAAGAGTAAGTTTCAGAGTTTCTTCTTATATGCACTGTGTTAGTTGTTAACTCATTAATAGCTTGTCATCAACCATTGGTGGAACTATTTATACCATAGAAATTAGCAAGGACTCCAAAGATGACCTTTTTGGCTTTTATTTATTTTAATTTTTTTAATTGTGTGTTTGAGATTCATATTATCAGTACATCAACTGACCAAATATTTTACATGAATTAAAAGGTAAAACTTTTGTCAGTGAATCTTGAAGTTGAAATTAATTCTTTATTATTATGTGTATTTCTAGAAGAGTCGTCCTTAGTCTTTCTCAGACATTTCTTCCGACTGAGAACTTGGTTTTTGCAAGATGTTCCATACAATTGGGATTTGTAAAAGAACTACCACAGACTTCTAATTCTGCAGCATTGTTAACTGATTACAAAAAAAATAATAAAAGGAATGTAACAAGCATTAAAAAAAAAAAAAAAAAGCATGCCTCTGTGCATGAATTTTCTGTAAGTATTTGGCTTCCTTAAGGAATCTAGCCTTTAAAAAGGGGGTGAGGGATAGGACATTAAAGGAGTTTGTATATGAGCTCTGAGCTGAACCTATAGAAACTATATTTAAGGTTATTATTATCATAAGCAAAAAAAAATTTAAAAATCAAATCCATTGTCATCAAGTCAGTTTTGATTCATAGAGATGTTATAGTGACTTCTACTCATAGCACTGAATCCTGGTGTGGCACTGTGGGTTAATGTGCCAGACTGCAAAGCCATTTGAACTGCAAAGGTTGGTGGTTCAAGCTCACCAGCTGCTCCTCAGAAACTCTATACAGAGTTGCTATGGGTCAGAATCAACTCGACAGCACTTAACAACAACTCATCGCACCATATGGTTTACATGGTTTCAGATATTATGAAAGTAGGCTGCCACATTTTCTTCCATGGAGGAGCTGATGATTTTGAACCACTTACTTTCTGCTTAACCATTAATTGTAAGCTAGGGCTCCTTTCTTATAACTAAGGAGCTTAATATTGAAATGTCATAGAATACTGTAGAGCAATGGGTGACAACACTAACATTCTCAGATGCAGGTAAGCTATCACAATGATTATTAAAGTAGTAAAAATTTGTTAACAGTGTAAACATCTTACAGCTAGCTTAAGGTTGTAAGAAGAAAATTTAACCTTTGAAGACTGAATCCTGATTAGAATAAAGTTATACTTGAAAATTAATAGAATTGGTATTCATATTCGAACCACTTGCTTGATCTGGACACTACCAACCTGAGAAATTAGCATTCAAGGATTAATAATGATTAGTTTAAGGCATGTGGGGAAGTCAAAAGCAAATCTCCTTAAAAGATGAATTATCACAGATAAAAGTTTTCACTAGATAAACCCATAAAATACCAGCTTAAAGAATACTCAAGGAACAAGTGACCACAAAAAAATTTAGTACACCCAAGAAACACAAAATTTCAAATAATAAAATTATTGTATTAGTTATATTTGAAATAATTGCATTCATAAAAAGAAATGGAATTTATAAGATACAATTTTAAAAGAATAATTAAAAGGATCTGACAGAATAAAAATGTGCCAACTAAAGGTTCTGGAAATAAACCAAAAAAATAACTGGAAAGATTTAATAAACTGTAAATGTATGTACAGAAATTATCTTTAAATAAGCACAGGATATTAAAATACATGGAAGAAAATTTAAGAGATATTAAGGATGGAATGAGGCCTAACATGTCTTTACTAAGTGTATCCAAAAATGATTCAAATGGAGAAAGTAGATATATTAATGATAATGACTGGAAAGTTCTCATTATTGTTCAAATACAAGAATTTTCAGATCCAGGAACTATGCTTAATACACTGCAAGGAAACTAAAATTTAAATCCACATCTGGATACATTATTTAAAAACAAAACAAAACAAAAAAAAATATTGAATATAAAGACAAAGAAGCAGTACTAACTGTGGTCATAGAGAAATAAATAACTTGCATTAAAAAATATAATAAAACAATCATACAATGAAATTCAGGGCATGTGGGGATGCAATTATAATACTGAAAAATGATTATCACTACCCAGCTAAACTACTATTCTAAAGTGGAAAAACAAAATAATAAGACCAAGGTTAAAAGAGAGCAAGGGTTTGCTATAAAACTATGAAAGGATTTATGTCACAGTAAAAGAAATTAAACTCAGTTAAAAGAATGAGTTGCAAAAAAGAATGGTGAAAAATAAAATAATGCTTTGCTTGCTAAGTCTAAAGAAACATTGACTAGAAAAGATAACAACAAAAAGATTTTTTATGAAATGGGAAAATACAGTAAAAATAAATTACCAGATTAAAATTCATGTAGATGGGTTTTAGTCCCTATATTTTTCAGAAGAAAGAAAATAAATTAACTAATTTGAGATTTTATGCTGAATGTGTTAAGAAAACATATAAAATCTAAAATAAAGAGAAGTAGACTCAGAATCGTTACCAACTCGATGGCACCTAACAACAACAAGACTTAGAAAAATTATGATTTACATTTATTCTAATAATTCTACATATACTCTATAAATATCTTATATCTATTAATAATTGTCAAGAAGGGAAACAATATACAGTCCAAAATCTAAAAGCACACAAGAACCCAGTGAAATATGCAGAAAACGTAAGATCACTTATGCCTTAAAAATATTTGCTAAACCAGTAAAACTTAAATTTTATTCAAAAGGCTTCAAAAGACTTAGCAAACAGACTTTCAGTTTGGAGGTGGGAGAAGCAGAGACAGGTAAGAGAGGCTCCTCAGCAGAGGTACGGAAAAGCCAGAGAAAGTTCTTTCCTGGAGCAGCTCCAGAATTTTGGATTCGGTGTAAGGTGCAGGGCATCAGTTTCCCACCCTCACTAGTGGAGAAATCTGATTGTGGAAAGGAAAATATAGTGATTTCTGAATTGATCAGGATGTGCGTCTCTCTCTGCCACCCCTTGGCCTAGGCTGAGATCAGAGGGCAGGGAGACAGCCAACATGATACAGTGATTCAGCACTAAGAACCACAAAGCAGCATCTTTAAAAAAAAAAAAAAAAAAGGTATGATGGATTTTACACATTTCTATCCTCCTCTCCCTTGTCCCACCCTCTCTGCCTAGTCCACACACCTTCAGACAGGTAGGAACACACCTCTAAAAGGGTCCATCATTGCGACCACGGTTTTCCCAGGGCACAGTGAGGAGACCCCTGGGAAGAACCCCATTGGTCCCACAGGCTGAACCTTTGATGGTTTCTTATGACGTCTGACTCTGGGACCCAGCCCTAAATTTGACCTGGGTGCAACCCTTTATTCCTGCCTACCCAGAAAGAAAAAGCAGGTTGTTTCTGGCAATAGGAGACATATATAAAAGCATAAAAGAAAAAAATCACTAACCAAGAATCGTCTATTCAGCAAAACGGTCAATCAAATATGATGGTGCATTCAAAACATTCCAGAATAAACAGAAGCTAAGAGATATTGTCAAAGCCGATCCATCATTTCAAAACATCCTAAAGGGAGTTCTTTGGACTGAAAACCAACTAGAACAGACAACAACCAGGGATTGACAGATACAGCAACACCACCTGGAACTCAGTTGATAGATCACAGAGTTCAGAATAAAACAAAACTACAACAATGAATTCAAAGATCTGGGAGATCAATGGAAGATCACAATAATAATAATGTCAAAGAATGGAAAAATATAGGAACAGAGATCTTATATAGGTGGTGAAGAGGTCAGGTAGATTGCAGAATACAATAGATTGCCTTAAATAGAGGTAAAAGTTAATAGACTGTACAATAACCCGAAAGAAAATTCATACTTCACAACTTGCCATTAAAATGAAGATCCAAGCAGAACAAGGAAACATTAAAATTAAGAAGAAACTGATAAGGAATAGCATAAAAACATGAACTCAGCACAAGAAAGCATGCAGAACAAAGGAATGAACAGCACCACAAAAATTACTATTATGACTGTAATTAATCCATACTTATTGATAATAGGCATGGATTAATTCAGTTGCTGAAAGAGAAGAGAATTTAAAATATTTACTGATGAAGATCAAAGAGCACAGCCTTCAGTATGGATTACATCTCAATGCCAAAAAAACAAAAATCCTCACCACTGTACCAATAAAAAACATTCTTATCAACAGAGAAAAGATTGAAATTGTCAAGGACTTCATTATTCTTGGATCAACTATCAACACTCATGGAAGCAGCAGTCAAGAGATCAGACGATGTACTGCATTAGTCAAATCTGCTGCACAAGAACTTTTTAAAATGTTGAAGAGCATAGATGTCAGCTTGAGGACTAAGGTACGCTTGACCCAAGCCATGGTATTTTCAATAACTTTATATGCATGTGAAAGCTGGACAGTGAATAAGGAAGACCGTAGAAGAATCGATGCCTTTGAGATATGGTGTTGGAGGAGAATACTAAAAGTGCCATGGCCTGCCAAAAGAACTAGTAGATATTTTTTTGGAAGAAGTGCAGCCAGCCAGAGTGCTCCTTAGAGGCTAAGATGGCCGAACTTCGTCTCTCATACTTTGGACATATTGTCAGGAGGGAACATGGAGAAGGATATCATGTTTGGTAAGTTGGAGGGTCAGAGAAAAAAAGGAAAACTCCTAACGAGATGGATTGGCCAAGTGGCAGCTTTGATGGACTCAAGTGTGGCAGCGGTAGTGAGGTTGGCCCAGGATCAGACATTGTTTCGTTCTGCTGTGCATAAGGTCGCTATGAGTCAGTGTCTACTTGATGGCACCTAACAATAACAACAATGGATAATTACACTGAATGTCAGTTACACCAGTGAAGAGACAGAGAGTACCATAATGGATAAGAAAACAAAATATTTCAATGAACTGCCTATAAGAGACGCACCTTATAAAAAAGACAAAAACAGACTAAAGGTTAAAGAATAGGAAAAATATGCCAAGCAAATTGTAATTAAAAACAAGGAAGAGTATCAATACTAACCACTACTAAAATACATTTTAAAGCAAAAACCAGAATAAGAGACAAAGAAGGTCACTATCTCATGATTAATGGGTCAACTGAACAAGATGACATAACCATAAATATCTATGCTCCCAATGAAAGAGCACTAAGAGATATAAAGCAAACCCTACTAGAATTGAAGAAATAGATAAATCTATAATTATAATTGGAGATTTTAAAATGCCACCTTCGAAAAGGAATAGAACAACCAGAAAGAAACTCGACAAAGTTACAGAGGAAATAAACAGGACAATCAATCAACTTGACCTCATAGTTATGTACAGAGAATTCAACCCAACAACAGCAGAATACACATTCTTTTCCAGTTCACATGGAACATTCTCCAGAACTGACCATGGGTTAGATCACATAGCAAGCTTCCATAAATTTACAAACATCAAAATACTACAAAACATCTTTGCAGATGACAATGCTATCAAACTAGAAATCAACAATAAGAAGACTTCGGAAATAAAGTCGAATGCATGGAAACTGAATAACTCCTTGCTTAAAAGTAACTGGGTAATAGAAGGTATTAAATGTGACTTCACAAAGTTCTTAGAAACAAATGAGAATGAAAACAGAACATACCAAAATCTTTGGGACACAGAGAAAGTGGTGCTCATATGACAATTCATTGTGATAAAGGCACACATCCAGAAAGAAGAAAGAATGAAAACTAACACAATAACACAGCATCTCCAATATTTAGAAACAGACAAAAAGAGGGAACCTAAAGTCACCAAAACAAAAATAAATAATAAAGATTAGTGCAGAAATAAATGAGATAGAAAACAGAAAAACTATAGAAAGAATCAACAGAACAGGAAGCTGGCTTCTTAAAATGATTAATAAAATTGACAAACCATTGGCAAACCTAACTATGGAAAAGAGGGAGAAGACACAAATAACATGCATTAAAAACCACATGGGTGATGTCACAATGGAATCAAAGGAAATCAAAAGTATAATAACAGAAAACAATGAAGAGTTGTACTCTAACAAATCTGAAAAGTTAGAAAAGATGGATACATTTTTAGAAAAACATCATCTACTTAAACTTGCACAGAGTGAATTAGAAGACTTGAAAAGACACATAACAAAAGGCGAATTTGATCAGGTTAGCAAAATCTCCCAAACTAAGATGTCCGGGCCCAGATGGCTTCACTGGTGAGTTCTATCAAACATTCAGGAAAGAGCTGTCACCAATTCTATTCAAAATGTTCCAGAATATAGAAGAGAATGGAAAACTTTCTAATACATTTTATGAAGTAAGCATAACCCTCATACCAAAACCAGGGAAGGATGTCACTAAGAAAGAAAATTATAGACCAATATACCTCATGAACATAGATGCAAAAATTATCAACAAAATTCTAGTCAACAGAATCCAGCAGCACATCAAAAAAGTAATACATCATGACCAAGTAGGATTGATGTCAGGAATGCAAGGATGGTTCAACCATAGAAAAACAATCAATGTAATCCACCCTATAAGTAAGGAAAAAGAAAATAACCACATGATTATATTGGTTGATGCAGAAAAGGCATTTGACAAAATCCAACATCCGTTCCTAATAAAAACACTCAACAAAATAGGCATTGAAGGGAAATTCCTCAACCTAATTAAGAGCGCATATACAATATCAACAGCCTTTGTAATTCTCAATGGAAAGAAAAAGAAAGCCTTCCCTGTATGAACAAGAACCAGACAGGGATCCCTTTTGTCACCACTCTTATTCAATATTGGGCTGGAACTATTAGCCAGAGCTATATGGCAAGATAGAGAAATCAAAAGCATTCAAACTGGCAAAGGGGAAATAAAACTCTCTCTATTTGAAAATGATAGGATCCTATAGAAAGAAAACCCCAAAAATTCAGTAAAAACACTACTAGACCTCATTGGAAGATTCAGCAATCTGGCAGGATATAAGATCAACATATAAAAATCAGTTGGATTCCTCTATAGTGACAATGGCACTGCTGAAAAGGACATTAGGAAACCAATACTATTTATAAGGCCACTCAAAAGATGATGTATTTAGGAATAAATGTAACTAGAGAAACAAAACACCTATACAAAGAAAATTATAAAACACTACTACAAGAAACCAAAAGGGACCTACAAAAATGGAAGTATATACCATGTTCCAGAATAGGAAGACTTAGCATTGTGAAAATGTCAATATTACCCAAAGCAATAAGCACATTACATGCAATTCCAATCTAGATTCCAACAACATTCTTCAAAGAGCTGGTAAAAACAATTACAAACTTTATATGGAAAAGAAAGAGACCCAGGATACACAAAGCACTGCTTAAGAAGAATAAGGTTGGAAACCTCTCACTTCCTGATTTCCAATTTTACTACAGGCTACAGTGTTCAAGGAGTCCTGGTTTGGCACTGTGGGTTAATGCACCAGTCTGCAAAGCCGTTTGAACTGCAGGGTCGGCAGTTCAGGCTCACCAGTCATTCCTTGGAAACCCAATACAGGGTTGCTATGAGTCGGAACCGACTCGACGTCACAACAACAACAACAACAGTGTTCAAACCAGCCTGCGACTGATACAATGAAAGAAATATTGAAAAATGGAACAGAATTGAGAATCCACATACAGCGAACTGATTTTGGACAAAGTGCTGAAGTATATATTGCATGGGGAGAGATAGTCTCTTCAACAAATGATGCTGGAAGAAACTGGAAAGAGATGTGCAAAGATTGAAACAAGAACTTTACCTCACCCACTATACAAAAACTTACTCAAGTATGGATTAAAGACCTAAATGTGAATCCCAGAATTATAAAGGCCCTCAATCAAATAATTGGGACAAATGTGAGGGCTCTAATACGGGCGTACAAGGACGACCAAACATTTTGAAAATTACACAAAATAAACAAAATAGATGATTGGTACACACTAATAATTAAAATTTATGTGCATCAAAAGATTTCATCAAAAGAGTAAAAAGGGACCCCACAAAATGGGAAAAAATCTTTTGCAACAACACACTGAACAAGGGACTAATTTCTAACATGTATAGCGTAGTGGTTATGAATCGGGCTGTGAACCTTAAGGTCAGCAGTTTGAAACTACCAGCCACTCTGTGGGAGAAAGATGAGGCTTTCTGCTCCCGTAAAGATTTACAGCCTCAGAAACCCTGTACAGGATCGCAACCGACTCGTAGGCACTTAACAAAAACAACAACATAGGAAACTACAACACCTCTACAAGAAAAAAAACAAGTAATAACCCAACTAAAAAATGGGCACAGGGCATGAACAGACACTTCACCAAGGAGGAGATCCAGGAAGCCAAAAAACTTATGAAGAAATGTTCATGATTACTAGCCATTGTTGTTGTTGTTAGGTGCCATCAAGTCAGTATCAACCCATAGCCACCTTATGCACAGCAGAATGAAATACTGCCCGATCCTCACCACTGGACCAATAAACAGCATTCTTATCAACAGAAAAAAGATTGAAGTTGTCAAGGACTTCATTCTTCTTGAATGAACTATCAACACTCATGGAAGCAGCAGTCAAGAAATCAAATGATGTATTACATTAGGCAAATCTGCTGCACAAAAAAATTTTTTAAAGTGTTGAAGAGCAAAGCTTTCAGCTTGATGACTAAGGTGTACCTGACCCAAGCCATGGTATTTTCAATAACCTCACATGCATACTAAAGTTGGGCAGTGAATAAGGAAGACTGTAGAAGAATTGATGCTTTTGAGTTATGGTGTTGGAGGAGAATATTGAAAGTGTCATGGGCTGCCAAAAGAACAAACAGATCTGTGTTGGAAGAAGTGCAGCCAGAATGCTCCTTGGATGCCAGGATGGCCAAACTTGGTCTATCACATTTCGGGCATATTGTCAAGAGGGACCAGTCGTTGGAGAAGGATATCATGTTTGGTAATGTGCAAGTTTAGAGAAAAAGAGGAAGATGCCAGCACAATGAATTGGCCAAATGGCAGCATCAATGGGCTCAACCATAGCAACAAGTGTGAGGTTGGCCCAGGACCAGGCAGTGCTGCATTCTATTGTGCATAGGTTTGCTATAAATGGGTAATGACTCAACGACACCTAACAACAACAGCAACCCTTATGAGTAGCAGCCTATCCTACATTGCCACATTAGGACTAATTCCAAAATTAGCTATAAAGCCCTATTAAGGACACTGGTGTGGCACTGTAGGATAAGCATGGGACAGTTAACCACAAAGTCTGTTGTTCAAACCCACTAGTGGGTCTTAGCAATCCTCTACAGGGTCACTATACAACAACAAACTCACTGTCAGACTGATTAAGTGGGAGAGAGTTACGAAAACACCCAATAGCAAATCATTTAATAATCCAACAGCAATAACATGAAATTTTATTTCAGTAATTTTTAGCTACCCAGAACTCTTGGTTTGCCAAGTCCCCACACTAAATCTCCTATCTTTCCCCAGACTGTGCCACAGATAGCTGGCCTCTTCTCTCAGGTCATGAAGCCACATTATAATGTCACCTAAAATTATAAAGAGGAATTTAACTCTACCAAGTTTCTATCTCAATCTACCTATCTCTATGGCAGCTCTTTTCTTTACGTGTAGTTAGAATTATTTAACCAATATTTAAAATATTATATCTGTGGTCATTTACTGTGTAAAGAGATTTTGTGATTATTTTGTTTTTAATTTTACCTTCTACTTACTAAGTTTTCACCAAAATCCCTATCTTTTGTAAGTCTTAAATATAAATAATTATTAAAAATAATGAGTAAGGTTAATACATACACACATTTATAAACAAATATGCAAGATTCATCTTCCCATTTAAGCAATTGTACACCAGAGCTGCAAAACTGACAGCTTCATCATCAAGAATATAAACTGCAAATAAGCACTGATCATTTCCTTACTTTAATTTCCTCAATCCTACTCTAATTCTAATAAATCAGCCTCAGCTGAGCAAAATCAGTTTTTGAAAGGAAAAAAAAAAAGTATGCACCTATATAAAGACAATACTTGGAAAATAAGAGTTAAGAGAGAAAACTAGCACATGAGAGAGAGAAACATATGATATAAGTCAACCATATTTGAAGCAATTTAGTTCCAATATAGGTTTGGACAGAAAAATAAAACAGAATGTTGTTGTTGTTGTGTGCTGTTGAGTTGGTTCTGACCCATAGTGACCCTATATAGGGTTTCCAAGGAGTACCTAGAGAGCTTTAACCATTAACTTTGTGGTTCAAATGACTTGCAGTCCAGCACATTAGGCCACAGCATGACAGCAGGACTCCCAAAATGTATTTAATGCCCATAGGAATTTTGTCTTTGATACAGAAGCTCTTAAAATAATAATAATAATAATTGGTGGGAAAAATTGAACTCAATAAATTTGTTCTTGCAAATGGGTTATTATTATTACTGTCTAGTAGTCTTTGACTTACGTATAACAGAATAAAATGTTGCCTGATCCTGTGTCAAGTAAAACTTAATGACTTTAGGCAGTAGTCTTGCTTGACTCTAGGCTCTTAATTTCAGGTCCTGGTGTGGAGTTGTAGGATAAGAATTTGACTGCAAATTGCAAGGTTGGTGGTCCAAATCCACCAGGAGCTTCTCAAAAACTGTGTATAGACAAGAAAAGGTCCTTAGGAGTCAGAACTGTGTCAACAGCACTTAACAACTACAATAACAACAAAATTTGTTGGCCTATGGAGCTAGAGCTGAGCGACTTCAGACTGAGGCTTAGAAAGGAGGTTGTAGCATATGAGTATTTCTCGCCATCTCTAAAAGAGCTTTGTAACAATGCCTAGGCAGAGAGAAGCTGTCCTGATTAGAAGAACAGTGTCCTGAACATTTCTGACCCTGAATTCTAACCTGTTAACTTCTTGAATAAACCCCAAGGTATGGTATCTCAGTTCTTGTGTACATTGCAATGGATTATCAAACCCAGTTGTGTAGGGTGAGATGGTGTGGTGCTATTTTTTGCACCACCTTTTGCATCTATCTCTAAGTCATTCTTTTCACAACTGTTTCTCTTCCTTTGACTCTGGTCATAAGCTTTTCTAATCTGGACCATTTCAGCATTTTTTTCAAGACTCCAGGTTTGTCCCTTTCCATACTGAACCTTCAAGGCCAGGATGGCTAAGCTCAATGTCTCATACTTTGGACATATTGACAGGAGGGAACAGTCGCTGGAGAAAGATGTCATGCTGGGTAAGACTGAGGGTCAGATAAAAAGAGGAAGACCCCCAACGAGATGGATCAGCCAGGTGGCATCATTGATGGCGTCAAATGTGGCAGCGGTAGTGAGGTTGGCCCAGGATCGGACATTGTTTCGTTCTGTGTATATGGGGTCGCTATGAGTCAGTTCTGACTTGATGGCACTTGACAACAACAACAATACTGAAGCTTGATTTGTTATTAGCTTCAGCCAATTCAGCTTAAATTCATAGTGATCCCATGTAAAACATAGCAAAATGTTGTCAGATCTCTGCCATCTTCATGATGTATGTGGTTTATCTGAGACTATTGCTGTGGCTGTTGTTTTGATGCTGCCTCTGATTTACCGAACACAACATCCTTTTCTCAAAAATGATCTTTTACAATGATGTGTTCAAAGCAATTGAGGGACTCTCGCTTTTAAGCAGTGTTCTGGTTTTATTAATCCTAAGGATCTAGAACTTGTACATATTTGTTCTTTTGGCAATTCATGGTTTATTCAATATTCTTTTCCAGCAAATAATTTAAGTGCATCAATTCCTCTGCCGTCTTTGTTTACTATCCCACTATTGCATGCATATGAAGCAATAGAAAAGACCATGGTTTGGTTCCACTGCACTTAAGTCTGTGTAGTTGAAGGGAAATGGATTTACAAAAACAGTGGAATATAGAAATCTGAGTTAGATATTTGTTCAGGAACAACTGAATACTGACCTCACATATCTTCTTCCAGGGGTAATATGGACCTGGTGATATAGAGCTTATACAAGGGACTTATATTCATCTATATATGGAGTCCTGGTATGGCTTTGTAGGATAAACACTGGATTGCTAACTGCAAGGTTGGTAGTTCAAACCCACCATCCATTCCTTGGAAACCCTATAAAAGGTTGCTATAAGTCATAACCAACTCAATGGTGACATGAAGTGCATATATTTATATAAATGGAAATGCCTGGCATGTAAATTTTTCTAGCAAGATCAGAAAAGAAGCAAATAAAAAATTTCTGAAGTCTTTCAATATCTAAAGTGTTTAGATTCAGTAGACCCTACTGTTATGAAGCATAAGTCATTCACTTCACTTTATTCAAGAACATTGACACTATTTGAAGCTAAAGAAAATTTCTTTAGAAAGCCATGTAAGGAGTATCATGTTTCCTCCTGTCTAGATGGTCACCTCTCTTCTGAAAATACTATGTGAGTGTCCTTACTATGGTCTATTCCTTTCCATCAATCTAGAATCCACCTGAGAAGATGCATAACTCATGTATAGAAAATTGCATTAATATTCAGTTTCAAAAATAGGTGTCAAAAGAAAAAGCTTTTAAAAAGTACAAATAAAAAAATCATTAAAATATCTGACATATTTTTGTTAATAATGTTCTTAATATCAGCATTTTGAAACTTTTATGAGCATGGCTCAAAAACCATTGAATACACTGACTGATAAATTTAAACACATACATTTTAATAGTTTCATTATTGTTGTTGTTGTTATGTCCTGTGGAGTCGGTTCCGACTCATAGTGACCCAAGGGTTTCCAAGGCTGTAAATCTTTATGGGAGAAGAAAACTGACCTTGCGGTTCGCAGCCCAATTCGTAACCACTACGCTACCAGAGTTCCTTTAGTTAAATTAAAAAAAAAAAAAAATGCTGTTTGAGCTGGTGATGAAAATATTTTCCTGAGGGCTAGCATGAGAGTTTTGATGATAGTCACTATTATCAGTTTCAGAGATTTCCTGTGTATGCTTATTGCTGAGTTACTGAGTTAACCATGACATACTCAAGTAACCAGAAAATAGTACCATTAAAGTATACTGTATAAATTGCAGGTTATATTTCAGAAGATATTAAAAAATTAAATTATTTGTTGACTTAAGTTATAGTATAAGTAACCAAATCTTGTTTAGTAGCCAGTTTTTCATCAAAAATTTATTAATACGTCTGTTCATATTTATCCTTCTATCTCTCTCCAGATAACCTCTTTTCTATAGGATGAATCATAAAAGAATTTAAAGTAATTCACTTGAAAAAGGGATGAAGTATGGATATATAGGTGCAATATATGACACTGTTGATTAATGCGCTAGACTGCAAAATCTCTTTCAGCTGCAAGGTCGGCAATTCAAACTCACCAGATGCTCCTTGGAAAAATTATACAGGGTCGCAATGGGTCGGAACCAACTCAACGGCACTTAACAACAATATTTTTTCATATTTTTAACCTTTGTAGACTATTTCAATTTTTAAACTATACATGTATATCTTTTATTTTTGATTGTAAACATTTGAAGAGTGAATTATTTCATGCATCAGTCTGACCCTCATTTTTAATGCTTTGGTAGATGGTAGATTTTGAAAAAATATTGAAAAGATTGATTCTAGATAATCCATGCTACATGAACAGTTGTGGATTCTGGGACAAGGGTTTGATGACAAGTGATTTATTTGGAAGGTGATCCCAGTAGGCAGTGATAGGGTAGCTGGGAAGTAAGACATAGAATGGAAGATTGAATATTCAGGAAGTTACATCATTTCACTGGTTCTGAGTTCTCATCTGGCGGCTGGATCAGAAGGTCCATGTATTTGCTCCCCAAAGGGTAATTTTCTGGTATTTCAAACCTGGAGAGAACAAACTCAAGCTGCCGGAGACAGTCCTAAGGTAGTGGGAATGCAAAAGAGTTATGTAGAATAGCTATAGCCACCACTTGTCTGTCAGCTTGTCTGAGTGTGGTGGCTTCCAAGTTGCTGTGATGCTGAAAACTATGCCACATGTACATTTAATACAGACAGGGTCATCCGTGGCAGACAGGTTTCAGCTGAACTTTCTGTTTAAGACAGATTCAGAATAATGAGAGACAGGCTGATTCTCAATGTGTAGCCACTGTAAATATTACTAATAGCTTGGAACACTGTTAGATAGCACCAAAATATTGAATATTGAAATATGAACAGCACCAGAATATCATTAGATAGTGTTGGAAGATGAGCCCCTCACCTTGAAAAGCACAAAAATACAACTGGGGAAGACCTACCTCTTCAAAATACAGATGATCGTGATGTATCAAATAGATTAAAACTTTCAGGACCCACATTTGCTGATGAGGCACAATCAAACTAAGGAGAAATAGCTGCAAACATCTATTAGTATAAGTCTGAAACTATGAATATGGAAAGTAATCAAAAAAATGAAATGCAATGCATACACATCCTAGATATTAGTGAGCTGGAATGGAATGGTATTGTACATTTTGAATCTGACAGTAAAATGGCTTACTATGCCAGGAATTACAAAGTGAAGAGGAATGGTGTCACATTCATCTGCAAAAAGAACATTTCAAGATCTATCTTGAAATATAATGCTGTCTCTGACAGGATAGGATTCCTGGTATGGTACTGTGGGCTAATGCGTCAGACTGCAAAGTCATTTGAACTGAAAGGTCGGTGGTTCAAGCTCACCAGCTGCTCTTTGGAAACGCTATACTGGGTTGCTATGGGTCGGAATCAACTCTACGGCATTTAACAACAACAACAGCAACATGACAGGATAATATCCATATGCTTTAAAAGCAGACCAGGAAGTACCACTATTAATCAAATTTGCACACTAATCACTAAAGCCAGGGATAATGAAATTGATTAATTCTACCAACTCCTGGTGTGGTGCTGTAAGCTAATGTACTGGACTACAAAGTTGGTTTGAACTGCAAGGTCAGCATTTCAAGCTCACCGGCCACTCCTTGGAATCCTATACAGGGTTGTTATAAGTTGGAACCAACTCGAAAGCACCTAACAACAACAACCAACTTCTTAAGTCTGAAAGTGATTAAACATGAAATCAAGAGGTACTGATAATTACTAGTTATTGAAATGAAAAGGATGAAAACAAAGTTGAAGGATGAGTAGTTAGAAAATGTTGCCTTAGTGATAAAAATTATGCTGGGGATCACATGATAAAATCTTGAAAGAACAATGACTTCTTCATTGCAAATATCTTATTAAACAACATAAGAGACAATTATACACATGTACTTAACCAGATGGAATACACAGAAATTAAATTGATTGCATCTTTGGTAAGAAAGTATGGAAAAGCTCCATGTCATCAGCTAAAACAAGGCCAGGTGCAGACTGTGAAGCAAACCATCTATTGCTCATATGCAAGTTCAGGCTGAAGCTGACGGAAAGAATACAAGTCTACAAGAGCCAAAATATGATCTTGAACACATTCTACCTAAATTTAAAGATCATATCAAGAATACATTTGATCCATTAGACACTAATGACCAAAGACCAGAAGAACTGTAGAATGACATCAAGAATAT
>NW_006408591.1:10497574-10499488 GCF_000296735.1 Chrysochloris asiatica | reverse complement strand
ATGGTACTGAAGGAAGAAGTGCAAGCTACACTGAAAACACTGACAAAAAAACAAGGCCCCAGGAATTCTTAGAATACAAGTTGAAATCTTTAAACAAACTGAGGCAGCACTGAAGACACTCATTCAACTATGCCAAGAAATTTGGAAGACAGCTACCTGGCCAACTGATTGGAAGAGATCCGCATTTGTGCAGATTCCAAGGAGATATGACACAAAGGAATGCAGAAATCATCCGACAATTCATTAATATCACATGTAAGTAAATTTTACTCTAGATAATCCCAAAATGACTGCAACATTACACTGAAAGGGAACTGCTAGATGTTCAAGCTGGATGCAGATGATCTTGTCTGAAAGCAGAGAATACCAGAAAGATATTTACCTGTTCTTAATGACTATGCAAAGAGTTTCAACTGTGTGGGTCAACATGAGCTATAGAGCACAATGTGGAGTATGAGAATTCCCAAACACTAATTGGTACTCATGAGGAACTTGTACATAAACCAAGAGGCAGTCATTTGAACATATCAGTAAAGGTGCATGCCATAGTTTTATTCTTTCATCATACTTATTCAATCTGAAAACTGAGTACATAATCAAAGAAGTTAAATTTTATGGAGATGAGCATGACATCAGGAATGTATGTAGACTTATTAACAACCTGCAATATGCAGATGGTGCAATCTCGCCTGCTGAAAGTGAAGAGGATTTAAAATATTTACTGATGAAGATCAAAGACAAAAGCTTTCAGTATGTGTTGCTCCTCAATATAAAGAAAACAAAACTCCTCACCACTGGAATAATAAATAATATCATAATAAATGGAGAAAAGATTGAAGTTGTCAAAGACTTCATTTTGCTTGGATCCACCAACAACACTCATGGAAGCAGCAGACAAGAAATAAAGTAACGTACTACACTAGGCTAATCTGCTGCATGGATTCCCAGTGTGGCACTGTAGGATAACCACTGGACTGCTAATCACAAGGTCAGTGGTTCAAACCCACCAGCTTCTCCTTGGGAACCCTGTATAAGATCGTTATGTGTCGAAACTGGCTCGATGGCTCTTCACAATAACAAGAATCTACTGCACAAGACTTCTTTAGAGTGTTCAAGAGCAAAGATACCAGTTTGAGTACATAAGTGTGCCTGACCCAAGCCATGTATTTTCAATAACCTTATGTGCATGTGAATGTTGGACAATGAATAAGGTAGGCAGTAGAATTACAACACTTGAGTTATGGTGATGAAGAAGAATATTGGAAGTATTAAGGACTTCTAGAAGAACAAACAAATCTCTGTTTGATGAAATACATCCAGAATGCTCCTTGGAAGCCAGGATAGTGAGACTTCATCTCTAATACTTCAGACATAATGTCAGCAGGGACCAGTCTCTGGAGAAGGATATCATGCTAGGCAAAGTGGAAGTCAGTCAAAAAGAAGGAGACCCCCCCCAACAATATGGATTGTCACCATGGTAGCAGCAATGTGCTCAAACTTTTTAATGATGGTGAGGATGGTGTTGGACTGGACAGTGTTTAGTTCTGCTATGCATAAGGGAACTATGAGTTGGAATTTACTTGGTGACACCTAACCACCTAACAACAATGTAGAGCAGATTTAATACCTGAGGGGACGAGGCAGAGAAACTTCAAGTCAGCTGCAAATGCTTTGACATATACCTGGAATGATAGTGTATTTCATCATAATTCCCTCTAGCATGAAGTTTCAATTGTTTCTTTTCTATCTACTAAGTTATTTGGCAGGTCACTTATGGAAGAGCAACTAAACCTCAGGCACACTTTGCTGTGGAGCATTCATTTTGTTGTTGTTGATTTTCTGTTGTCAGAATCATTCTAATTTGTATTAGGAGTTCCTTCTTTTTACACATATCACATAAAAACACCCACACTC
>NW_006408591.1:10494422-10495967 GCF_000296735.1 Chrysochloris asiatica | reverse complement strand
AAGATTTACAGTCTCAGAAACTCTATACAGGGTTACCATGAGTCAGAATCGAGTTGGCACACAACCACCAGCTTCTTATAAAGAGTACAAACAAAAGGAATCACAGCGGTAGTAACAATGGGCTCAAACAGCAACAGTTTTGAAGAGGGCACAGGACCGGGCAGTGTTTCATTCTGTTGTGCGTGTGTTCGCTAAGAGTTTGAACTGCCTCAATGTCATTAACAACAATAATAACAAAAGAATGGATTATCTTTTTCCTCTATAGAGGGCTAACTTTTCACTTAACTATAGTTTTAATGTTAGAATTCTATATAATCTAGATCAATTATAAATGCCCATCCATTAATGCTGATCTGTAATGACATTTTATGCACTTCAGTTTTAAAATTTTCTTTTCACAGAGATAAGTACTGTCAAGTACTTAGATTAATTAATTAGCACATGATTTTAATTGAGGCTATTCATCCTTTATAAAGCATTTTTAATTCTATTAAATTATTCTCTTGATATTTTTCTGCTAGCACATCATTGTAGTACAGATGAATCACTTCCAATCAAAGGTTAGTAGAAGCTCCTCAAATGTTCATTGAAATAGATTTTGGTATGAAAATTTCTTTTTACTTACATTGAAGTCTGAAAAGCACTGAATGATATATAGATTAAACTTTGAATATGTGCTTCAATTTTGTGTGAACTCAGAGCTCTCACTTCATGCTTAAAATTTTAACAGTATGTTTAAATGCCACTGAGCAGATTCTGACTTATAGCAATCCTGTATAGGGTTTCCACATAGCAGCTGGTGGGTTTGAACCACCAACCTTGTCAAGTGCTTATCCTGCAGTGCCACACCAGAACTCCTTATAGAAAGTATATAAAGTGGCCTGACATGATTTGCTTCATATGTTGTCAAGATGACTTCACTGCAGCATAAATTTTACACAAAAGCTCAGTTTTGCTTTGTAATTTTAGGTTTTTCTTTAACATACATTTCCATTCTGCAGCAAAAGTTAATTTCAGAATATTCAGTGTTCCATAACAATGTATGATGACAATTTTTCTCATTTTGAAATATTGTAATGTCTGCTCTGATCTAGATCATAATAAAACTTTATAATTTCTAAGAAATCAGACTGCTATGTGGTAGGACAAAACATAAGCTTAAAAGCTTATGTTTCTCACACAAAATTTGAAAATAGATGACAGTTAAGTAAGTACAAGACAGTCAATGACATTCACCAGTGTTCACTGCAAATCCAATGTTGTTGTTAAATGCTGTTGCATTGTTTCTGACACATAGCAACTTTGAACAGCATTTCCAAGGAGTGATTTGGTGGGTCAGTAGTCCAGTTCTTATCTGAAAGTGCCACAGTAGGATGCTACAACTTCAATAAGACATGATAAATTCAAATATGTTCTGAATAGTATTTGTTAGTTAATAATATAATGAATAATTATAGACTTATAACAACTTACATGATCATAACTTTTATGAATTTGTCCAAGTAAACTTGTTCCTGCTACATACATATTTTCACTACCTTCAAA
>NW_006408591.1:10492591-10493507 GCF_000296735.1 Chrysochloris asiatica | reverse complement strand
AATTTTATAACAAAAACAGGGGAGTAGTTAATCTTATAGACCAGAAACAAAGGACCCTAGGATCATCAAGGGAGAAGAGCACCAGCAAAATGCAGGGCCTTATCCAGAGAAACGGCGACATCAGAGATGGAGGCAGAGATGGGAACATGGAGAGAGGGAGCCCCTGAGGACTCTAGCGTCATGGAAAGAGAAGGACTAACAGCTGGAAGCCAGGAGGCAGACTTGAAGAATGTGCCCTTTGGTGGTGTAAATTATTATATAAGCCTGAGAGTTAAAAAAAAAGAGAGAGAGAGAGAGCACTAAAGTGAATATAGAGAAATACTGTATATGAAGGGGATTATAATTATTGTAATGAAACAAGTTGTATGATTTGTTGAATGCAAAAGTGATGATCTGCCCTATAAACATTTACTCAATTCACAATAAAACTTTTTAAAAACTAATAAATAATATGTTTCTAGTATAACGATATACATTTTCTAGACTCCTGGTGTAGCATTTTAGGATCAGCACTGGACAGAGAATCACAAGGTCAGCAGTTCAAACTCAACACCTGCTCCCTAGAAACCCTTACAGAGTCACTATGAGTCAAAACAAATAGATGGCACTTAAAAACAATATACATTTTTAAATACCATCAAGTTACAACTGTACAATTGCAGTTTGTAGGGTGCTCAGCATGATGGGAATGCCTCATATATTCTACATTATAATTACTCAACTCTGTTGTTGTAGTATAGAAATGAATAAGTATGTATCTCACATACACATTTAAATTTTAGATAATTTTAGAACATTGTAAAATATCATACTTCTTTCACTTTCTTCAACCATTAATAAAATGAATAAAACATTAGATAGTTAACTGTACGAAAATAGGTGGCTGACTGGATTTGGCTTTTAGGCCACAGTTTTC
>NW_006408591.1:10491627-10492491 GCF_000296735.1 Chrysochloris asiatica | reverse complement strand
TAATGTGAATCCCAGAATTATAAAGGTCATCAATGAAAAAATATGGACAAATTTAAGGGTGCTAATCCAGGGCACACACAGACTATGAAACATTGTGAACATTGTATAAATAAAAGAAGACAAAATAGATGATTGGGATGTTCTAAAAATTAGAAACTTATGTGCATCAAAGGATTTCAGCAAAAGAGTAAAAAGGGAGCCCACAAATGGGAAAAAATATTTTGCAATGACATAGGAGACAAGGGATAAATTTCTAAAATCTATAGGCAACTACAACACCTCTACAAGAAAAAGTCAAGTAACCCAATTAAAAAATGGGCACAGGACATAAACAGACACTTCACCAGAGAAAACTTTCAGAAAGCCAACAAACATATGCGGAAATGTTCATGGTGATTAGCCATTAAAGAGATGCAAATCAAAAGAATAATGAGATATTGTCTTACACAAGCAACAACAGCAATGTTGAAAAATGCAGAGGATAATAAATGCTGGAGAGGATTGGAGAGACTGAGACCCTCCTACATTGCTGGTGGGAATGCAAAATGTTTCAACCACTCTGGAAAACAGTATGGTGCTTCCTCAGAAAGTTAGAAATAGAAATACCACATGATCCTCTACTTGGTATTTATCCACAAGAAACACAAGCCGTAACACGAGTAAATACATGCACACCAATGTTTATAATAGCACTATTCACAACAGCAAAAAAGATGGAGACAGTCTAAGTGCCCATCAATGAAAGATTGGATAAACAAACTATGGTAAATACACACAATGGAATTTTATGCTACCTGTAAGAATAACAAGGAAGCTGAAAGCCACTGCATAACATGGGTCAACATTGAGGACATTATACTGAAT
>NW_006408591.1:10484815-10487657 GCF_000296735.1 Chrysochloris asiatica | reverse complement strand
TGTGTATAGTCGTCTCTTATGCTGTCTAAAGAACGTATTTGAAATGAACAAATCATTTGTCTTGCAGAAATCTATCATTTGTTCTCCAGCATCATTTACTTTGACATAAACAAGCAGACAACATTATAGTAAGAAAAATCTGCAGATGTACATTGAATCATCAGTGATTTTAGACATTCTATTGGATTATGTTCTACAAGCATCAGAGCTAAGCAAGGTTAATCAGGGTGATCAAGGACATGCAGCTTGCCATTTTTACCAACAGTGGCTGGTTGTGTTGTTCTTCTTGCTTATCATTCTCTATTACTATGTGGTTGTCAACAATCCTAGTAGGAAAAACAGTGATACTTTTTTTACTCCTGGGTTCTAGGACAAAGTCTGAGGCAAGATGGAAGGTGGAGGGGCCTTCACATTCCACTTCACTCCTTCTACCCATCACAATGTACCAAACAACTACACCTGGATATTTCTTAGCAACTTTTGTTTACTCCAAGTTTTCCTTAATCCTATGGAACATGAAGCTGCCACTGTCAGCACCCAAGATTAGGGCTGTTTTCTTTTCTACTCTCCCATATAAATATACACTTGTTGCCTCCATATACACACTCACATACAAATCAACTGACATTTAAAAATTAAGAAAATTCACTTAAAAAAAAACTTAATTTCATATCTTCTCATAAAATCTAAAGACTCAGCAACACTGAGTTCACATGACAATATTCCTATAGAGCAATAATTTACTGCTTTAGATATAACATGTATATTCCATCTAGCCTATTTCAATTTCCATACCTTTGATTTTGTGATCCTTGTTCTTAACTCCAAAATTTATTTAAAACTGCCTATGGTAGCTTTGTAGGATAAATACTGGACAGTGAACCATATGATTGATCTTTGACTCCACAAGCTACTCCACAGGAGAAAGTAAAGTTTTCAGCTTCTGCAAAGATTTAAAGCCTCAGACACCTTATACAGAGTCGCTAGAAGTTGTAGCCAACTTAACAGTGCTTAGCAACAAAAATAATTCTTGAATTATTTGTTGGAACAATTCCTTTTAAATCATATTTTCCTGGCCTTCTGCAATCCAGACCCCTTTAATTTGTATCAGCTTCATTCCCTTCATAAATACAGTACCCACAATAAAATTTAATGTTTTATCTGATCAGTACAGAAGCTAGAACCCTGTTTCTAACTCTGATCATCACATTAAATTAACATGGAAATATTTTGGGGAACATTCCTGTGATTGAGGCCTACTCCAGACCAATTACATTCCAATTTCTGAAGCTAGAACCCAGAAGACAATATGTAAAGCACCCAGTTGATTTTAATGTGAAACCAGACATGAGAATCACTAAATTAGAGCATATGGCATTACATTATCTTCACTTATTTTGGATTTTATACATTCAAGGCAATCATGAGCTTTTAAACTGAGAAATAAATATATAGAAAAGTGGGAAATTACAGAATTCTTTGTCTTAATTTTTACTTCTCATTTCAGTCATTAATACTTTCATTCAACAAAAATGTTTAAAAACATTTCCCTTTGGTACAGTGACTCTGTACATTCCTTCTATCTTCTATTGATGCTTTCTGCATCATTCAATATTTTGCCTATAGAATCTTTCACTATTGTAAGTTGAAGCTTGAATTTTTCTTCTGTTCTTTCAGCTTGAAAATGCTGTTCTTCCCTTTTTATTTTCTAACACCAGGTCATATGTCATTGTGACAACATAAATATTATATATGTTTGTGTTGTTAAGAGTGGATTCTGACACATAGCGATCCTGTATAGTGTTTCCAAAGAACAGCTGGTGATTTTGAACTGCTGACCTTCTTCACAATCCAATATTTATCCTACAGCTTTCAACCATATATTTAAAGCCCTCCACCACTCCTCTGTCAATTTGTTGTATTATTGTGGCTTGAGTGTTGCTAGGATGCTGGAATCTGTGCAACTGGTATTTTAAAATATCAGCAGGGTCAACCATGGTGGACAGGTTTTAATGGAGCTTCCATACTAACCACGCTAGGAAGAAGGAGAGGCAAACTACTTCTGAATGTTTAGTCACTTAAAACCTTTTAAATGGCAGGCTTAATTAGATAGTTACACTGAGAACACTTACTAAAACCCTACTGTCAATTCAGTTATATAGGAATCACTATAGGTCATAGAGAATGTTTCACAGGGTTTCATGACTACAAATCTTTACAGAAACTGTTTCATCTTTCTCCTTCAGAGTGACTGATGAATTCAAACCATTGATCTTGAGATAAGCAGCCTGACACTTAAACCTACTGCAAAAACAGGGCTTCTATACTAAGAATAGCTTAGTTAATTCTCATTTCAAATTGCTGATCAGGACTGAATCAATACCATATTAACAGCAACTGTCTATTGAGTTTGCCGTTGGGGCAAGCTTTGTGATAGGAATTCTTCATAGGTCTCTCAGTTGGCCCTTATAGTCTACAAGAGAAAATATTTTTATTATCTCCAGTATATAAAAGATGGTTTTGAGTTTTGGTGGGATTAGAAACACCTCCCATGTTTACAAAACAATCAGTTGATATTCAGCCAATTCTGACTCATGATGACTTTATAAGGTTTTCAGTGAAAACCTTTCTTAGAAATAAATTGCAAGGGCTTTCTTCTGTCATCTATGCTGGACTCATACATCCAAACTTGGCCAGGGCCATAATTAATTAAGGAATAAAAATGAAGAAATTGAGACATATTAATCGAGGAATTGAAATAAAGAAATGAGACATGGGGGAACCTGCGCATGAAGAATTCATTGTCTTTGCAAAGCAACAATGAAATACTTTCTTTTCTTTT
>NW_006408591.1:10481020-10483530 GCF_000296735.1 Chrysochloris asiatica | reverse complement strand
GCTTTCGGAAAAACCCTGGAATAAGTCTGCTGGGGCTGGCTCCTGGCACAAACTTTTTGTTAACCACCCTGTACGTTAACAGTTTGTATCACTCAGAAATTCCTCTTTATGGTTACATAACTAGTAATTGACAGAACTTGAATAGAAAACAAGACTTTTGGATTCCAGAGCCAATACCTCTGGTACTTTGCTTATTTACCTTGTTGTCATTGCTTATAAGTGATGTGAAGTTGGTTCTGCTTCATAGTGACTCTGTATTGGGTTTACAAGGTATTGCTGATGGGCATTCTAGTGCTTATACTATTGTATCTTAACATGCGATAAACTATAACTGTTGTTAAGTATAATATAACTGAACCAAATAAAATGAAACTGAACCAAAATACAACATAATAAAAAATTAAGAAAATACTGATATTGTCAAGGATTTCATTGTATTCAGTTGCACAATCAATGGCCATGGAAGCAACAGTCATGAAATCAAATGACATATTTGTGGAATAATAAATTAGCTAGTGTTTCACTAGCCATAATCTCTAACTCTTACAAAAAATATTTCTGCCCTGTTGTATCTGGGAAAGAGAAGGTGGGAGAAGACACTACTAGGATGACATGATTCAACTATGGATATTAGCAGTGTTCATTGTAATTGTGAAATGTGGGCACTGTAAAAGGGAATTAAAATGAACCATCTTAGAACCATGAGAAGGGATCTCATTACAATCAAAGTAGAAAAGCCAGGAGTGAAGCCCATTCTTTGGTCCTTGAGATCCCTGCGCATTGAGCCTCTTTGATTCAGGGACATAAATCTGTGACACTGGAGGAGTGTATAAGGAACAGCAACATAACCAAGAACCATGGCATGAGACAGAGCACTGAACTTCCCAGTCCATGGAGCAAGTAAAACTCGGTGACTTTGGTCAGGAAGCATGCTTGTAGAGTGAGGTGCTTTCAGACACTTAAGTGGGGTACCTAGGTTTGCTGACCCATTGAGCTAGAACTAAATGTCTTCAGGCTGAGGCTTATGGTAGAGTGGTATGTCTTTTGCACCTTTATCAGCAGCTGACTGGGACAACTGTGCCCTGACCATATTCTAATCCTGTTTCATAACCTGTTAACTTCCTTATTCAGCCACATAACTGTAAGTGTGGTATCTGAGTTCTGTGTGGCCATTGCAATAAATTATATAACCCAATTTAATAGAAGAGACTGTACTACAGTGCCACGTACTATATTTTTGCATGTTACATTAAGCAAATCTGTTGCAAAAGATAACTTTACTGTAATGAAAAGATAAGACATACCTGGCTCAAGACAGGACATTTTCAGTCATCTCATTTCCTTGCAGAAGCTGGGCAGTGAATAGTGAAAACCAAAGAAGAATTGATGCCTATGAATATATTGTTAGAGAAGATTACTGAATATCTATGATCTGCCAGAAGAATGAACAAATCTGTCTTGGAGGAAATACTACCAGGATGGCAAGCCTTTATCACATACCTTTGGATACGCTATAAGAAGGAATAAGTCCCTGAAGAAGGATAATGTGGTTGGAAAAGTAGAGGGGTCATGGAAAAAAGAGAAAGACCCTTAACAAGATGGATTAATATAATGGCTGCTCATGATATCCTTCTCCAGTGACTGGTCCCTCCTGACAATATGTCCAAAGTATGAGAGATGAACCAACGAGATGGATTGGCCAAATGACAGCATCAATGGACTCAAGCATAGCAACAGTAGTGAGGTTGGCCCAGGAATTGGCAGTGTTTTGTTCTGCTGTGCATAAGGTCGCTATGAGTTGGTATCCACTCGATGGCACTTACCAACAACAACAACAATAACAATGGGCTCAGACAGAGAAGGTCCAAGTCCTGGCAGTGTTCTGTTCTGTTGTACATAGGCTTGCTATGACTCAGCACTGACTGGATGGTACGTAATGACAGCAACACTATTTTTTTTAATAATATTAAATAAGAGGCCAAAGAACAAGGGATATCATTGCTGTTGTCCAACGGATCTTGGCTGAAAGCAGAGAATATCAGAAAGATATTTACCTGTGCTTTATTGACTATGCAAAGGCCTTCAATTGTGTGGATCATGATGAGCTATGGACAGCATTACAAAGTATGAGTATTCCAGAGCATTTAATTGTGCTCATGAGGAATCTGTACCTGTACCAAGAGGCAGTTATTCAAACAGAACATTGGAACATTAATAGTTTAAAATTAAGAAAAGTGTGAGACAAGGTTGTATTCTTTCACCATAGTTATTCAACCTGTATGCTGAGCAAATAATGTGAGAAGCTGGGTTCTATGAAGAAAAATGTGGCATCAGGATAGGAGGAAGACTCAGTAACAACCTGTGATATGCAGATGATACAACCTTGCTTGCTGAAAGTGAAGAGGATTTGAAACATTTACTGATGAAGATCAAAGAGCACAGCCTTTGTTATGATTTACATCTCAATGTAAATAAAACAAAAATCCTCACCACTGGACCAATAAACAACA
>NW_006408591.1:10478436-10480395 GCF_000296735.1 Chrysochloris asiatica | reverse complement strand
CAACAACAACAACAAGCATTTAAGTGTCATCCATGCTTTACACTCTACCATTAACTATTATCATTATGTAAGGAATTCTGGTAGTGTAGTGGTTACCAATCATGCTGTGAACCACAAGCTCAGCAGTTCGAAACTACCAGCTGTCCCATGGGAGAAAGATGAAGCTTTCTGCTCCTGTAAAGATTTGCAGTCTCGGTAACCCTGTACAGGGTCACTATGAGTTGGAACCGACTACCTGGCACATAACAACAGTGTGACCTCATCATAGTTTGCTTGGGATATACCTAATTTTTGGCTATTTTATGGACAAAGATAATATTAAACATACTTTGAACCTCAAAAGTGGCCTGTTTTGGACAATAAATTATATAATTTATTTTATATAAATTTTTATAAGTTTATAAGTTTGTAGCCAACACTCTATATGCACTCAACAGTTAGTGATATCTAATAAATAAAAGAATTATGGTTTAGCAAATTGTTGTGAAGTGCCATCAAGTCAGTTCTGACTCACAGCCACACATGTGGTTTACAGTTCAGTGTTTACCCTACAGCACCACAAAGTCACTCACAGCCTTGTATTTCTTTATCATGCACTGGTCTTAAAACTTAAGTTTAAGAACATTCTAAATATCTGAATTTTAAAAAAGGAAGGTTTTACAATTAAAGGAAAGTTTTTACAATTAAAGTGTTCAAGAGCAGAGATATCACCTGACCCAAGCCATGGTATTTTTTAAATAGTCTCATATGTATGTGAAAGTTGGCCAATGAATAAGGAAGACCGTAGAAGTGTTGATACATTTGAGTTATGTTGTTAGAGAAGAATATTAAAGACATTAATCCTGGTGTGGTGCTGTGGGCTAATGCGTCAGACTGCAAAGTTGGTTGAACCACAAGGTCAGTGCTTCAAGCTCACCAGCTGCTCCTTGGAAACCCTATACAGGGTTGCTTTGGGTTGGAATTGACTCAACAGCACTTAACAACAACACTTGACTGCCAAAAGAACAAACATATCTGTGTTGGAAGAAGTATAGCCAGAATGCTCCTTAGAAGGCAAAATAGTCAGACTTCATCTCTCATAATTTGGACATATTATCAGGAGGGACCAGTCCCTGGAAAAGGACATCATGCTTGGTAAAATGGATGGACAGTGAAAAAGAGGGAGACCCCCAAAGAAATGGATTGGCACAGTGGTAGCAACAATAGGCTCAAGTGTAGCAGCAATTGTGAGGATGGCACAGGACCAGGCAGTATTTCATTCTGTTGTACATAGGGTCACTCTGGGTCTTAACCAACTTGAATGCACCTAACAACAGCAACAACCTTATAGGAAGCTGCAAGGCTGAGCTCAGGGTACCACATCTAAGGGGAAGGCTTTCCCTCTGTGCCAACTCTGGGCAAAGATATGTATTTCCTTTCAACATTTGTGGACCCAATGTTCATTGAAGATCTCCATGTTTTTTGGCATAAATATTCCCCTGGGTCTGGATTCTGGGTGAAGGGAAGTCAGGTCCAAAGGAGACACTCAACTCCCAGATCTTTTTTCTTGGTGGTCATCAGTTCCTTTCCTCTTTGCTCCTTTCTCTCTCCTTTTAACTTTTGTAAAATAAAATGTAATGTAGTATGGGGGGTCAGGGGGGTGAGGGGGTGGCTAAAAAGGCAAGAAGTGACTAGCTTACAAGCTTTCAAGAGAGAACCTAGATTCAGAGGGCATGGAGAAAGGTAGAATCTCCACTGAGTAGTAGCAAATCTGTCTAGGCAGGGCTGATGAAAGGAAATGTTGATAGGTTGTTTGTGATGCAATAGTGAATAATTGTTATCAGGACTGCTTGTGAGGGAAGGAAATGTAAAGGTAGATGTTTTGTAGCAAGGAGGGAGTGATTAACTTTGCAGTCTAGGAACAGAAGTCCCTGGGACCATGAAGGGAGAAGAGCGGAGAGCAGGACCCTACCCAGAGAA
>NW_006408591.1:10476697-10477656 GCF_000296735.1 Chrysochloris asiatica | reverse complement strand
AGAATAATGTCCTCCGTCAGAGACTGGTCCCTGTGACAATATGTCAAAAGTATATAAGATGAAGTAATGTATCTTTTCTTCTGAGAAGCATTTTGGCTATACTTCTAAGACAGATTTCTTCGTTCTTCTGATAGTTCATGTTGCTGTTGTTATTGCTGCTAGGTATCAACAAGTATGTTTCAATTCATAGCAATTCATTGTACAACAGATGGAAACACTGCTCGATCCTGTGTTATCCTTACAATCCATCCTATGTTTGAAACCATTATTGCAATCACTGTGTCAATCCATCTTAATGAAGATCTTCCTCTTTTTCAGTGATCCTCTACTTTATCAAGCATGTTATCCTCGTCCAGGTACTGGTCCCTCCTGATGACTTGTCCTATGTCCAATGATGTCCCACCATCCTCTCTCCTATGGACCATTCTCAATGTACTTATTCCCACAAAATGTCTTCATTCTTCTGGCAGTTCATAGTATAAATACTATTTGCCAACATCAAAAATTCAAAGACAATTATTCTTTGATATTCCTTATTCATTGTGCATCTTTTCTGTGTATATGAAGCTATTAAAAATGGCTGAGGCAGGGACACCTTAGTGATCAGAGCAACATCTTTATTTTTTAAAAAAGTATGAGGACACCTTTTGGGAAAATTTGCCCAATACAATATGTTGTTTGATTTCCTGACTCCTCAACAGCACTTAACAATAATTCCAAGGGCATTGATTGTGGATCCAAGTATAATGAAATGCTTGGCAATTTCAATTTGTTGTCTGTTTATCATAATGCTACTTATTCATCCAATTGTGAGTTTTGTTTTCATCATGTTAAGGTGGAATCCATACTGAAGATTGTAATATTTAACCTTCACCAGCAAATGCTTCAAATTCTCTTCAGTTTCAGTAAGCAAAATTGTGTCATCCACATATTGCAGGTTATTAATAAGTGTTCCTTTA
>NW_006408591.1:10474351-10476597 GCF_000296735.1 Chrysochloris asiatica | reverse complement strand
TGGAGTTGTTCTCAACCCACTTGGTCACACTGGGATGGATTCCTCCTGGTCTTCCTTAGTGGTGTGTTTGGGAATGGTGGACCCTCAATTGCAGCATTTCATCAAGGTGGAGACACAGAAGCAGAGTTTTCAGCAGCTGGTTCACCAGATGACAGAACTTTGTTGGGGAAAGTGCATGGACAAGACTGGGCCAAAGTTGGGCAGTCGGACTGAGGCATGTTTTGTGAACTATGTTGAGCACTTCATTGATACAAGCCAGTTCATCTTAAACCGACTGGAACAGACCTGGAAAGCCAAGGCAGTTTTCTCAGAAAGCCTTTCTGACTGATCTCAGCATTACCTCATTAGAGAAGGAAGATAGCTCAAGAAATAAGGAGCTGCTGATGGGATCGTTGAAAGAAGACTTTGGGAAATTGGCTTCTACCTTTTTTGGCTTTGCAAATGTGCTGTCATCTGAGAATGCACAAAGACCAATTGTGTGCTTGTGTGGTTTGAGAGTTATATATGTATTTGGTTGTGTTTTTTTATGCTATTCTTATGGAAATAATCGACAGATGAATGGAAGACTCACCCAGAATGTATACCACTCTCTATGTGGTACTGTGCTTTTTGTCAAACTCCTATTAACTGCTTCCTATATTCTGAGAGTGGAACTGCTTTCTATAATTTGATAGTGGAACTTGTGGTGGTTATGTGCCGTGGAGTTGATTCCGACTCATAGCAACCCTGTAAATAGGTTAAAATCTGTCCTTTGTGTCAATTAATTTCAGATATCTGGGGAGATTGATATTCATATTTATATCAAAAAGGGGAGCCATGGAGTGGGAAGAATAATTTGGTATTTCAATTTTAGGCTTCCTTAGCTAGTATTCGACTGTCAGTGCTAAAAGGAAAATCTGTGAAGCATTCAAACTGTACACTTCAACTTCCTAGATTCTCTTGCTCCTTATACTATTATCTACTTAAATACTGTGATAAAGGGTGGTCTCAGGAAGCCTGAGAGTCTAAAGGCCTTTAGTTAACATAATTCCCATAACTAGATTGCCACAAGGAAGAAGTTTTCTTCCCCTGTATTTCAGGGTACAAAAAAAAATCAAAGATGTGCATAAATTAGTCATGAAAATTTAGGCCAGTCAGTAACTAACAGTGGTTACAGATAGAGGTGCATGCCTAATGTAAATCAGTACAGTTTCCATTTACTGCATTCTTTTGATTACTGATATAAAAGGTAAAAGATTCAACTCTGGAAGAAATAAAAAGACCTGTTTGGAGTTTTGGGAAGTAGGAATGTCATTTTGATGATTAAGATTCACTTGATCCAAACCATGGAATTTTTAATCACCTCATATGTGCATTAAACTTTTACTATGAATAAGAAAGACTGCTGAAAAAATAATACATTTTAATTATGGCAAAGAATATTTAAGGTATTATGGAATGCCAGAAGAACAAATCTGTCTTGGAAGAAACATAGCCATAATGTGTTTTAGAAATGAGGATGGTGAAGCTTTGACTCTTGTATTTTGGACATGTTGTCAGGAGTGACCACTCCTTGGAGAAGGACATCATGTTTGGTAAAATGGAGTTGTTGTTGTTGTTAAATGCCATCGAATAGGTTCCACCCATAGCGACCCTGAACAGGGTTTCCGAGGCTGTAAATCTTTACGGGAGCAGAAAGACTAATCTTTCTCCTGCGGAGCAGCTGGTAGTTTCGAACTGCTGACCTTGAGGTTCACAGCCCAATTCGTAACCACTACACCACTACACTACCAGAGTTCCTTTGGTAAAATGGAGAGTCCTAAAAAAAAAGAGGAAGATCCTCAGTGATATGGATTGACTCTATGGAGGTAATAACATTGGGTTCAAACATAACAATTGTGAGGATGACACAGCACTGGACAGTCATTTGTTCTGTTATACATAGGGTCACTGTGAGTCAGAACTTAGTCGGTGGCACCTAACAAACAACAATAACAATATTTCTAGAGTCATAATTTGTACATTTCATGTTCTGATTATTAATGGATATTTGTAGCTGTTTCTTCTCTCTCTCTCTCTCTTTTTTTTTTTTCCTTCTTTTTTTAATCTTCATCACTTTTTATCAGTCCCATCCAGACAGGTAGAAACAACTCAGTGGAGATCTACCTTTCCCCATACCCTCTGGAACTAGGTTCCCTATTGAAAGCTTGTAAGCCAGTCACTTCTTGCCTTTGTAGTCCCCTTCCCCCATTTTGGGTAGCCAATGT
>NW_006408591.1:10461297-10473612 GCF_000296735.1 Chrysochloris asiatica | reverse complement strand
GGTAAGTTCTAGCCCCATTTTAGGTATTCCAATCAGTTATAGGTTGAAGATGGCTTACAAGTTTTCTTTGGTGATATTTCTGGCTGTTCTTTTCTCTCATCTTCAAGTGTCTATTTTACAATAGCAGGTAAGGGAAACCAAAATTCAAAAGGCAACCAAGTATCTTAACATCATTTCCCCACTTTTATTCATTCAAACAATGCTTCAATCCTTATATCCCAGAGCCCTGTATTCCAAGGTTGTGTTTACATCGTTATTTACCTCTGTCCTATTTAGGCCATGTAAACCTTCCTAACTCTTCTCTCATCTGCCTTGTTCTTCCTTTCCTCTTCCCCTTCTAGCATATGTGCCCACCCCCCCACCCCTCAGTACCCAAACTGTCCTGAGTCTATTCCGTAGCCTGTGCTCCATTGTTGTTGTTTGTTGTTAGGTGCTATCAAGTCGGTACGGACTCATCGCTACCTTGTGCACAGCAGAATGAAACATGGCCCGATCCTGGGCCAACTTCACTATTGTTGTCATGCTTGAGCCCATCGATGCTGCCACTTGGCCAATCCATTTTGCTGGGGGTCATCTTCTTTTTCTCTGACAATCCACCTTACCAAACATGATATCCTTCTCTAGCCACTGGTCCCTCCTGACAATATGTCCAAAGTATGAGAGACGAACTTTGGCCATCCTGGCCTCCAAGGAGCACTCTGGCTACACTTCTTCCAACACAGATCTGTTGGTTCTTTTGGCAGCCCATGGCATTTTCAATATTATCCTCTAACACCACAACTCAAAAGCATCAATTCTTCTACAGTCTTCCTTATTCACTGTCCAGCTTTCACATACATATGAGGTTCTTGAAAATATCATGGCTTGGTCAGGCACACCTTAGTATTCACCTTAGTGCTCCACTCTCCTGTGTCTATTCCCTACCCTGTGCTCCAGCTACCCCTCCCTCCCCTCACCCCACTCCATACACCTGTTCTCTTTTTGAGTTTGCCATGGAAATTAACTTTACTTTGAGGAACAAGTTCTTCCCCAGTAATTTTTTGAGTACCTTCTAATCTGAGGAGCTCATCTGGCACTAGATCAAAAAAAAGTTAATGCTGTTCTCTGTGATTTAGTTTTAGCAATGGACTGTCTTTTCCTTCTTCCAGGTCTGTCTTCATTTAGGCACTTTGCTGAAACCGGTCCATCATGGTTGACCCTAGTGATTTTTGAAATAATGGTGCCATAGTTTCCATCATTACACCAACACATATGCCACCATAGTACAACAGACTGATGAGTTATGGTAATACATCATCTGTTCAATATTCTTTAGTAACACCTAAATTCAAAGGCACCAATTCTGTTTTGGTCTTTCTGATTTATTTTTTCTACCTCTTGCATGTTTTTGAGGTAACTGAATATAGTAGTGTTTTGGTCATGCACATCTTAGTGACATGAACTTTGTTGGTTTTTAACACTGTAAAGAGGTCTTTTGCAGCAAATTTGCCAATTCAGTATGTTATTTGATTTCTTGACTGCCGCTTCCATGAATGTTGATTGTAGCTTAAAGTAAAATAAAATCCTTGACAACATCAATATTTTCTCCATTAATCATGATTTTGCTTGGAGGAACACTCATTAAAAATTTGTGACACAATCTTTCTGAATGGGAGAAGAACTTGAAGCATTACTTATGAAGGTCAGAGACCTTCAATATGGATTATACTACAACATTAAGAATATCAATAATCCTTTTTAATATCATACTGTCAGATGATCACTGGATTGCTAACCACAAGGTTGGCAGTTCAAACCTATCAGCCTCTCATAAGAAACCCTGTACAGGGTCTCTGTCAGTTGGAACTGACTCAGAGACACTTACTAGAGTAAAAATCCTGCCTCATAAACAAACAGAAGGCAGAGATTAGGTTTTACAACACATAGTACAAGTACATCAGTTCACAAAGTGTAGGATAATTGCACGCTACTGGTAATCATGGCCTATGCAAGTTGACATGCATGTGTTTTAGGGAAACACAATTTAATTCATGACAGTGGTCAAAGAGTAAACCCAGTAGAGATGAAATGTTTAACTCACCTTCTGTCCTGCACCATGTCTAACACTTCTATTATGATGCAGCCAAGTTTTGGGGTGCAATACAAGAACAAGCAAGTTGCTTGCTCAGAAAACATCAAGGCAAGTGGTCGGGTCCCCTCAGTGCAAACCCCCTCCCAAGACTAAGACTCAATGGGAATACACGCTCTGATTGGTGACCATGCTCGTCACTGATAAGGGGAAGTGAGGGAAAAACAGCAATGAAGTGGTGAGCTAAGCCCTACAATGTTCAGTAGACTTCTGTGAACCTGGATGAAGACCTGGTTGACCAGCAATGTGGCAAGACCTGGGGACTCTTGGGACTAGAGTCAGTGACATAGCCACAGAGGACTAGAGTAGAGAGTGAAGCGTCTGATAAGAAGAGAGGGCATATGCACAGGAACACCCACACTTGCAGATAATAACCACTTCACCTGGCTTCAATGACTGGATGATCAGAGCTCAACCAGAAGAAGAAAGAAGAGGAAAAAGAAGTATTCTGATACAATTTGATGAACTTGACCTACACCTATGGGACCAGTAGCTCAAAAGAGGGAACAAATCCTTACAACAAGAATCATTACCACCCCCTCCACACACAGAGTATACAAGGATGGACAACTTGGACACTGGCTACCCAAAGTGGGGGGGGGGGGGCAGGGGGAAGGGAGGCTACAAAGGCAAGAAGTGATTGGCTTACAAGCTTTCGAGAGGGAACCTAGATCCAGAGGGCCTGGAGGAAGGTAGAATCTCCAGTGAGTAGTATCCAATCTGTCTACGCGGGGCTGATGAAATGAAATGCAGACAGGTCTCGTGTGATACAATAGTGAATAATTGTTATCAGGACTGATTGTGAGGGTTGGAAATGTAAAGGTAGATGTTTTATAGCAAGGAGGGGAGTAATTAAATTTCCAATCTAGGAGCAGAGTTCCCTAGGACCATCAATGGAGAATAGCAGAGAGCTGGACCCTACCCAGAGAAGCAGTGATGCCTGAGATGGAGGCAGAGAAGATGACATGGAGCAAAGGAGCAGCTGGGGACTTTAGATCCAGAGAGGGAGAGGGGCTGTGTGCTGACAACCGGAGGGGGCAGGCTTGCAGGCTATACTCTTTGGTTCATTGATGATGCATGGAGGGGATTGTAACCATGGCAATGAGACGATATACGATTTAATGAATGTAAAACTAATGTTCTCCCATGTAAACAATCACACAATTCACAATAAAACATGTAAGGAAAAAAAAAAGTAAATGGGGAAATTATATCGTAGTGAAACAAAAAGCTTCAATGTTTTTTCTTTCAACTAAGATGTAGAATATTATGATCAGTCTGAGTCATTTTGCCTAAAAGCAATTTTGAGCAAATAAGATTAAATAGATCAACAAAGAAAAATAATTAATCACAATCAGGTATAATGGTGAAAATATATATTTTTTGAAAAACCAAAAATCTTTGTTTTAATCATATTTAATTGTTTTGAATATTGATTGATAGGTATTAAAAGGCTCAACTATGAAGCCACCTGTTATTTATATAGATGCTATGAGAATATTGTACTATAGATTTAGAAATTGGAAGTCCTATTACATAGGCTTCCATGTATATCATAAGAAAGAGTGTCTGTAATGGTTCTAAAGTAGTTGAAAGACATCACCTAAAGCCATTAGGAGATCATATAAATAATGAATGCAGAGTATAGTATGTAATATGGTTTTGTCACATGTTTTCTCCATTTTCCCAGAATAAAGGCCAATGTTAATTTCAGTATTTAAAACATAGTGGCAAAAATAACTATCTAGTTTTTTAAGCATGGTCAGTAATAGCAGATTACATTTCAGCAAAAATATATTCATGATGACTCTATGGCTTGTCATATTATTCACATGCTTGTACTTAGTTATGATTCTTCTCTATGCTCCATAGACATTCAACTTTCTTTTATCTTACTCTGTTAGCCATGTTACCCATTATATTAGCAATACATGTGGATTAAATAATAACTAAGAACATTTTGGTTTCAAAAGATATTTTATTAATTGTAATGTTTGTTGAGGCTTTGTAAATTATGAGATGCATAGTAAAATAGCAAGTCTTCATACTTCATAACTTACTGTAATACTTTTGAAACTTTTCAAACTATGGTGTACTTTAACAATTACAATATATGCACACACACAAAAAAAAGTTTTGGGGTGCAAGTTTAACAACACAAGCTAAAGAGAGTTGCTGTTGATAACTCCAACCACACTGCATAACTTATTGTACATAATTTTGGACCATTTATAAAATGCTACAAAGTGTATCCATTGATGTACTCTCTAAATCACAAGTAGGTAAGGATGGAAGTAAATTTGTCAATCTATTTACTCATGTTGCAGGTGCTTGTTATGAGGTTAGTTGATGCACTTTTCACAAATTCTAAGAGTGGTGTGGGGCTGTATGATCAGTGCTGGACTGTGAACCATAAGGTGGACAGTTCAAGCCCACCAGATGCTCATCAGAAACCCTATACAGAGTCTCTGTGAGTTGAAATCCGCTTAACAAAGAGTGGCATCAATGAAAATTTTATCATTTCTGATACTTGCTTCTCCAAAACAAACCATAGTCATATTTTATTTGTATTTTCTATTCTGTAACTATAATTACCTTATATATTAAAAAGCAATAAAAAATTGTTCCCACTTGAAAAAAAATCAGAAAGATATATTACTCTTGTCACTTCTGAGTAGCTCTAATCTGACTCTCCAGCGATAAAGGCCATGTCATTGGACATTGAGTCTCTCTATTCAAAAAGCTTATCCTTATTAGAACTGAGGATAAAAATGATTCTTTTCATCTTGTATTTTAATCTTAAATTTTAAATTGCACCATAAAATTTTAATAGCTGTCCTCTATGTTTCAAAGCGAGAAGAATTAAGTATTTTGTGCACATTGCATTTTACACATGTAACTTCAGATTCCTTTTGTATCTGCATGAGCTTTGAAGAATGCTTATTAAATTAGTAATAATCACCAGTCAAGGATTGTCAGCCCCTTCACACACTTATGAGCCTGGCCATACATCAAAAATAAAGGCTGAGCTCTTTTGTGTTCATAAGCAAATATAGACCAGGGCTTTGCACCATTCCAAACCAGTTTTGTCATGGTCAACCCAGTGAAATTGAAACAGACCTGAATTTGTTAAATGAGGGTTTAATGGAAGAAAAGTCAGAATGGAAAAAATTACAGACTAAAACCCTATTATGGGAGACTCAGAAGAGGCATAGTGAGCCCTTTCAGGAGTCTGATGTAGAAGACTGGATTAATATTAAGACTGTGGAGGATGACACATAATCAAACCAGTGCATTTCACTGCTTTGAGTGGGGTGCCATTGTTTTTGACTGTCATTAAAGAGATTTGATTACTAATCAACAGGCATACTGTCCTTGTCTTCTAAAAGAAATTCAGTTTCTACCAGGGTGTCAACTTATAAATTTTCCCATTTTATTTAACATTCCAGTATACGCACATTTTACAAATTCAGATTCATTAAGTTTCACCTTGTTGGCCATGACTGAAACTGGAAAAACTAGTTCAAATTTGTGATAGAACACATAAATATAATTAACATATAACATATTTCATATATAATTGTAAATAACCATATATCTTATTTCCCTCCAACTCTGCTTATTACATGCAAATGGATAAAGATGATAAATAATTCTTTGTTCCTTCCAAAAGTCTGTGAATCATATTCTAGTAGTACAAAAACTGACCAACTCTAAACAACATAGCTCTTTCTATATTATCCTATACTAATGAAATATTTGTTGTTGTTGTTGTTAAGTGTCATTGAGTCGGTTATGAAGTTTTTCAAGAAGTGGCTGATGGATTTAAATTATGGACCTTTTGGATAGCAGTCCAGTGCTTATCCTACAGCACTACACAAGTATTACAAAAATAGAAAGGCATAAATAATATAAACCTATTGAGAAGTGGCCACTTCACACTTCTATCTTGCTTTTTCATTTTATATATTTAAAATTAAAGAAAACACTTTTAAGAAATCATATCCTTTGAATCCTTGCATGTGAGAGAATAACTATTAGTATATATAGTTGTAAGCTGAGTATATATTATTATAAATCAGCTAGACCATAACCACAAAAAAAGACACAAATGTGTTAACTATTGGCAAGCATTTTATATTTTTCCAAGAAAATATGTTTTTACTCAGCACTTCACTCAAAGAAAATATACTTGCAATCAACTATATGTTGTAGAATGAGGAGATACAAAATTTCATAAATCAAAATTTGTCCAGTAACCCATTTTTAAACAGGGTAAATAAACATGTAATCAAATGATTACATGAAAGTGCTATAAATGAAATAAAGGAATCAGTACAAAGGTGATTGATCACTGCTTTGTGAGGACAGTAAGCTTCAGTGAGAACATAATGCATAACTTAGAACTTGAAACATAAGGTAGCATTCACTAGGCGGATAAGTGAGAAAAGCATATTCCAGGCAGACCACAAGGGAGAAAAACATTGTACAGGGATTGGATTCATGACTCATTGACACATTTTTGTTCATTCTATGAGGGTCTTTTAACTTCATTTTATCCATGAACTTTTTGAAGCCCTTCATATTTATTCAGTCTGGTTAGATAATAATGAAGAAAAATAGGATGTAATGCTGGTGAGGAAACCTGGATTTTATTGGGTATATATATGAGGGTATACATATATGTGAATATGGATATACAAATGTGTTTGATAATAGTTTCTAAAAATTAAAATGGCTACGCAGGAGAAAGGACAGTAAACAAAAAGCTTTTGTTATATTTTCCCTCCACTTATCCTGCCTTCATACTCCCTCACATAATTCATATAGAAGCAAAACTATTATTCGTGCAAGATGAGCTATTTAGTGAGTAAAATCCACACCTAGTAATGATCTGGTAAAACAAATTATACCCATTTCAAATATTTAATTATTACTATAATGACTGATATTAATGACAGATTCAACATTGCCTAAATAAGATTTTTGCCTACTTTTTAACCTTGTTTATTGAGTAATTACCCGTAGTAAAATTAACTCTTATGTATACAACTCTAAGTGACTGGCAAACACAGAGCATTGTTGTTGTTACGTGCCATAAAGTCAGTACCAACTCATAGTAGCCCTGTGCATAGTGGAATGAAATACTGCCTGGTCCTGTGCAAAATGCACAATCATAGCTACACCTGAGCTCGTTGATGACGCCACTGTGTCAATTCATCTCATTAGGAATTTCTTTTTCTCTGATCCTTAACTTTACCAAACATCTTATCTTTCTATAGGATGTTCCATCCTGATAACATGTTTGAAATATGAGAGACCAATACTGGCTTCCAAGGAGCTCTCTGGCTGTACTTCTTCCAACACAGATTGTTTTATTCTTTTGGCAGACCATGGTACTTTTGATATTCTCCTCCAACACCATAACCCAAATGCATTTATTCTTCTATGTTCCTCCTTATTCACTGTCAATAATTCACATGCATATGAGATTATTGAAAATACCATTGAGTGCATAAGGCACACCTTAGTTCTCAAACTGACATCTTGGCTCTTCAACACTTTAAAGAGGTCTTCTATAGCAGATTTGCCTAATGTAATACATGATTTGATTTCTTGGCTGCTGCTTCCATGAGTGTTGATGGCTGGTATGAACAAAATGAAGTCTTTGACAACTTCAATCTTCTTCATTTATATGGATGCTATATATTGGGCCAATGATGAGAGTTTTTGTTTTCTTTGTATTGAGGTGCAACCCATAGCAAAGTCTATGCTCTTTGATCTTCATCAGCATATATTTAAAGTCCTCTTTGCTTTTAGCTAGCAAGGTTGTATCATTTATATATCAAAGGTTGTTAAAGAATTTTCCTTCAATCCTAGTGCCACTTTTTCCTTCATATAATCCAGCAGATTATTTGGCATACAGACTGAGTAAGTATGGTGAAATACTACAACACTGTCACACATATTTCCTAATTTCAAGCCATTCAATGTTTCCTTGTTCTATTTGAAAAATTGTCTCTTGGTCTGTGTGAGTGTTCTGGAATACTCATGCTCCTCAATGTTTTCTAGAATCTTGTCATGATCCACACATTCTAAAGCCTTTGTGGGTCAATAAAGTACTGGTAAACATCTTTCTAATATTCTCTGCTACAGCCAAGATCCATCTGACATCAGCAATGATATCTTTTGTTCTACATCTTTTTATGAATTCAACTTGAACATCTGTGATTTCTCTGTCAATGTACGGCTTCAGCCATTTTGTATTATCTTTAACAAAACTTTACTTGCCTGTGATATAAATGATATTGCCTGATGATTTCTGCATTCCATTGAGTGACCTCTCTGAAATTCATGTTTTGTTACCTGTATCTATAGTTTTATTCCTTCTTATTGTTAATTTCTTGTTTAAATGGGCACAACTATGGATCTCATCCAGTTAGTTGGCTAGGTAATTGTCTTCCAAATTTCTTGGCATAGATGAGTGAGTGCCTCCAGTGCGGCCTCAGTTTGTTGAAAGAGTTCAATTTGTATTCTATCAACTCCTGGTACCTTATTCTCTGCTAATGCCTTCAATAAAACTTGGATGTTTTCCTTAAGCATAATTGGCTCATGATCATATGCTACCTCTTGAAATAGTTGAGCATCAACCATTTCTTTTTGGTACAGTGACTATGTGTATTCCTTCCATCTTCTTTTGATGCTTGCTGCATCATTCAATATTTTGTCCATAGAATCTGTCAATATTTCAAGTTGAGGCTTGAATTTTTTCTATAGTTCCCTCAGCTTGAGGAATGTTGAGCATCTTCTTCCCGTTCAGTTTTCTTACTCTAGGACTTTGCACATTTTGTTATAATATTTCACTTTGTCTTCTCGAGACAACTTTTGAAACTTTCTAATCAGCTCTTTTACCTGCTCATCTTTTCCATTTGCTTAAGCTTTTCTACTCTGGAGAGCAAGTTTCAGAGTCTCTTCTGACAGCCATTTGGTCTTTTATTTCTTAATAGCCTAATGCCTTTCTCCTGTATGATGTTCTTGATGTCATCCCACAATTCTTCTAGTCTTTGGTCTTTAAGATCTACTGCATTAAGCCTTGTATATGAGCAATTGATGGTCTGTTCCACAGTCTTCCCTGGCCTTGTGGAGTTTTTCCACCTTCTCTTTCCACAGATGTTTTAAATTTGAATTCTGTGTATTTCATCTGGTGAGGTCTATGTGTACACTTGTCTTTTATGTTGTTTAAAAAAAGTATTTGTAATGAAGAAGTCATTTGATATTTCAAAATTCTATCATATTATCTTCAGCATCGTTTCTATCTCCACAGTTATATTTTGCAAGTACTTATACTTCCTCTTTGTTTTCAACCTTTGCATTCCAAGCATCAGTAATTATAAATACATCTTGATTGCATGTCTGATCATCTTCAGACTGAAGAATTTTGTGGAATTCTTCAGTTTCATCATCACTGGCTTCAGTAGTTGGTGCATATATTTGAATAATAGAGGTATTAACTGGTCTTCCTTGAGGCTTATAGATATTATCTTATCACAGACAGCTTCATACTTCAAGACATATCTTGATTTTTTTTTTTTTTTTGAGCATGAATGCAACACCATTCCTCTTCAATTTGTTATTCCTGGTGTAGTAAACAATGTGATTTTCATATTCAAAATGGTCAATGCCAGTGCATTTCAGCTCACTAATGCCTATGATATTAATATTTTATGTGTTCCATTTCATTTTTACAATTTTCAATTTTCCTAGATTCATACTTCATATATTCCATGTTCTATTTTTTAATAGATGTTTATAGTTGTTTCTCTTCATTTTGAGTCATGCCACATCAACAAATAGATGTCTTTACTTCATTTGCATCATCATTGTCAACTCTACTTTGAGGAGGCAGATCTTCCCTAGTCACATTTTGAGTGTCTTCCAACGTTAGGACCTCATCTTCTGGAACTATATCTGGCACTATTCTGGTGCTCTTCACCACATTTCAATATTCAATATTCTGGTGCTGACAGTGTTTCACTGCTGTTTATAAGGTTTTCATTGACTAAATATTTGGAAATAGTTCATATCTCCTTCTTTATATTCTGTCTTTGTCTGGAAGCTCAGAATCATAGCAACACTCAACCCACCACAGTATGACAAACTGACAGGTAAGTGGTGGAATAGAAAGCATAGATTTGTATCTCATGACAATCAAAATACACAACAGTTTCATTATCCAAAAACTTTCCTCCTGAATGTATGTAATCACTCCTTCCCTATCCAATGGGAATAAATGAACTGTTATCTGTACTACAGTTTTGCTTTATCTAGAATATAATATCTAGGGAATCACCTGGTGTCTTTTGAGTCTGTCTTCTTTCACTTAGCTTAATGTATGTGAAATTAGCATATATTGTTATCTCTATTTATAGTTTTTGGAGTCCTGGTGTGGCACTGTGGGCTAATGCGTCAGACTGTAAAGCTGTTTGCACTGCAAGGTTGGTGGTTCAAGCTCAGTAGCTGCTCCTTGGAAACCCTATACAGGGTCACTATGGGTTGGAATCAACTTGACAGCACTTAACAACAACACCATTTATAATTTTGTTCTTTCTTATTGCTAATTTATTTGTCAGGAACTAACAGAGTCCTGGTGTGGCACTGTAGGATTTGCATTGGACTGTTAAACACAAGGTCAGTGATTCAAAACAAGCTTCTCAAAAACCCTATACAGGGTCACTATGAGTTGGAATCAACTCCATAGCACTTAAAGACAACAAAAATCTAATGTCTTTATAGTGTAACTGGATGAGCAAATTGTGGTGCATCCATATAATGGAGGACTTTTTACAACTGTTTTCTTTATTAAGTGTCCTCAAGTTGTTTCTGATTCAACAACTTTGTGTAAGATTTCCAAGAAGCATCTGGTTGGTTTGAACTTCTGACCTTGTAGTTAGGAGTCTAGTGCTTATCCATAAGATAGTTTCCTGATTATATCAATGATTAATAAAGTCAGAAACACATTACATAAATGTTTTCATATGAACACAAGTTTTAATTTCTTAGATAAAAATTGTATAGTGTGATTGCTGAATCATATAAGTATATTTTACATATGGAAATAACTGATTATTTTCCAAAGTGGCTGTACTGTTTTGCATTTCTCTTGGAAATACATGGTGGTGATCATTCAAGTTGGTTCTGACTCATAGTGACCCAGTATAGGGTTTCTGAGGCTGTAAATCTTTATAGGAGTAGAAAGTATCACCTTTCTCCTGAGGAGCAACTGGTAGATTCAAACTTCTGACTTTTCTGTTAGTAGCCCAATGCATAACCACTACTTCAGCAACATGTAAGATTTCCAGTTGCTCTGTATCAGGATTTTTTTCAGATATAATATTTTAAAGTCATTTTATTAGGTATTTAGTATCATATTGAAGTCTCTGGGTGGTGTAAATGGTTAAACCCTAGGCTACTAACAAAAAGGTTGTTGGTTCAAACTCACTCAGAGGTGCCTGAGAAGACAGGTCTGGTGATCTTCTTCCAAAAGATCACAGCCTTGAAAATCCTATAAAGCTTAGCTCTACACTGTGCACATGTGGTTGTCGTGAGTCAAAATCAAACTCAATGGCAACTACCTAACATTGTACTTTTATTTCATGGTAGTCCTGGTATGGCTCTGTAGGATAAGCACTAGAGCAGTTCAAGGTTGGTAGTAAAAACCAGCTTCTCCTAGAAAACCCTGTACAGGGTCACTGTGAATAAGAACTGACTTGGTGGCACTTAACAACAAACAACAATAAGGAATTAAAGTACATAATGGCACTGGACTCTGAACCACAAGCTCAGCAGTTCAAACCCATCAGTTGCTCCTTGGAAATCCTATAGAGGGTTGCCATGAGTCAGAAGCTATTCAACGGCACTTAACAACAACTGTCGAGGTCCTATGTTGGGATCCCGCCTCGACAAGGAAGTGTGGGTATCATGAAGAAGGGAGATCTGGCAGCGAAAGTGATAGAGAAAGAGAGAGATGAAATATATACAAAAAAGACAGACATACAGATATAATGCAAACTGGCAGGTAGACAGATCTGCAAACATATTGCCTAACATTGCCCAGCATTTCATAGCATTGCATGCAGAATTCACTCTACCTCGGCCTTTTATTCTCTTTTTTAGGGAGGGTTATGTTA
>NW_006408591.1:10452047-10460417 GCF_000296735.1 Chrysochloris asiatica | reverse complement strand
TTTTTATTATCTTAATAGTGACTTGAAGTTTTTACATTGATGAAATCAAATTTTTTGGTTGTTCCCTTCACCTTCCATTTTTCCTTCCCTCCTCTCTTCTCTTTCTTTCTATGATTTTTTTTCCTCATGTCATAACTTAGACATAATTGCCTAACCCAAGGTCATTAAAATTTTCCTATATGTTTTATTCTAGGGACTATTTAATTATAGGCTTTTACATTTAAATCTATTAACCATTTTTAGCTAATCTGTTTATAATATACAAGGCATAAATTTTTATATCCCATTGTTGAGACTCCTTGTGTGGTGCTGCAGGATAACCACTAGACTGAGAACCACAAGGTCAGCAGTTCAAACTAGCTGCTCCTCAAAACGCTATACAAGGTCACTATGAGTCAGCACCAACTTGACGGCTCTTAGCAACAACAACATCTTATGGTTACAGTATTGTTTTTTTAAATGACTTTTCTTTAGTAAATTATCTTTGCATCTTTGTCTACAATTAGCTGACCATATATCTGGGATTATCTTTGGGACCTTAGATAAGGCTTTTTAAATTAAGCAAATAAAATAATATAATCCACTAATAATGCAATTTTACTAAGCAAACTACTTAAAATAGTGTGGGAAATAAGAAGCCTAAACAGATATTTGAAAAGGAAAGAAACATGCTGGGCAAACTACTTACGAACCTGAAAACATAGAACCATCCTTCCTACTACAAGCATCTGTGTTACCTCTCTTTATTAGAAACATATGATTGGGTTCCCCACCACAAGAATGCAATCATTTATTTCAATGGATGCTGACACATAGTCCAGGATAGCAGTAAGCAGGAGGATTTGACCAGTGGTGGGCAGATCCAATGGATCCAGCGTACACATCTACCCTACTGAATGAATAGGCAGCAGGTTTTTGTATGTATATTGTTGTTGGTTTTTCATAGCTCTGCACACAGAACAGACAGGGTTTTTATGATCTGTCTCTTGACACACTTTATATACATCTGTGAACTATCTGTGTAAGAGATATCAGCTGAAATGAAGTTTCACAGAGTTGAAACCTCTTTTCTTAGGTAGCAGTTTTGATACTATAACTACTCAAATTCAAATTCTCAACCATTTCTATCTGCCCTGAAAATTTATTTATGTGGTTAAGGACATCATTCAAACAAAAGTCAACCCTGTCTTCCACAGAATGTAAGTCTCCTTTAATTAGATTGTAATTAAAGCAAAATAAGGAAGCATGCATATGAATAACTTCATAAATTTTACTTCTCTAAAATGGTTATTTTTGATCATTGTTAATCAGCCTAAAATAGATTCAGAGAATGGCTTTCTGATTTTTGAGGGTAAACCACTATTATGTATGTGTGTTATTTTATTTTTTATTTTTTTTCCTCCAGAAAAATTCTCATACCGAGAGCATTTTAATTTTCCATGGTATTGCTATGTTGACCTCTGAGACCTTGCAAAGTAAAGTATTTATGATCCTGGGCTTTTTTATGGTATTGTTTCAATATTTTTGTAACATTTGTATTTCTTGCTGATGTTTTTGGCATTAAAAATCACTCAAGCTGTGCTGAAATATAATGGTATTCACTGAACCGTACCATGGAAGGATAATTCAGTTCAGTGAGGTTATTCTAGCTCATCATGTACACAAAGGATTGGAAGAAATTGTAGAAGACTCTCAGTTCTCTATATGGGCAACATTGAGTCTCTTTTTTTTTCTCTCTGTAATAAGTTGACACAGAAAAATCTTCCCTTGAATATAGAAATATCTAGTTTTAGGTCTTCAGAGCAAACCAGAGGTACAATACAATGGCCCAACACATAAGAAAGCAAAGCACTAGTAAACAGTTCCACTGGATCACCAATTTCCTTTACCTGTGACCCAGATAAAAGTCAAACTTCAACAAAGAGTCAGCTTTCATTTCCAATTTCAATACATCCCTATACAACCCCAGTAAATGATGTAGCCTCACGTATATTGGCATATTGGAATACACTACAACAGACAGAAAGTAGAGGTGATTTAATTCCACACATTCAAGTTGTCCTTAACTACGGACACTCAGAATGCCTAAGTTTGAACGCAATGTTTGTGCCATTTTCAATTTATTTTGCAATTTATGTCCCAAGAATAGATAAATGGTGGTGGTGGTGGTAACTGTCGTCAAGTGATTTTTGACTCATAGCAATCTTATATACAACAGAATGAAACACTGTCCATTCCTGTGCCATCCTCACAAGTGTTGTTATGTTTGAGTCCACTATTGCTAACATGATGTCAATCCAAATGGCTGGGGTCATCCTCATTTTTTTTTTTGAGCCTCCACTTTACCTAAATTATGTCCTTTTCCAGGGACTGGTACTTCTTGAAAACATGTCCAAAATACTAGCAATGAAGTCTAAGGAGCAATCAACCATACTTCTTCCAAAACAAGTTTGTTCCTTTTCCTGGCAGTTCATGGTACTTTTAATATTCTTTACCAACACTATAACTCAAAAAATAAATACAAAGCCTCCATTTATCTTTTCTCACTCAGCCTAAGATGTAGGCTATGATGATATGCAATGTCATTAGACCTATTATATATTTTCATTCAAGTTTGTCCTTGGTGACACTACAAAACTTCTATGGTAAACACCAAATTCACATGCTTAAAGGATATAAATATTTAAATTACGTTTTGAACTGCAAGTAATTAAGGCCTTAAATTTTGTATACTCACATTGATAGACATTTTACTGAAGTTGAAAATCTTTCAAGTATTATTCCAGGTAGATAAGGAAAAGATAATACTGCAGTATTCAAATGCAGAAGAGTATCAAGGCACAAAATCTATAATGAGAAAACCTGAGTTCAAATGGTACCACTGCTATTCATTTGCTTGGTAACTTTGAACATGTACTTAGTCTAACACTCAATTTAATCATCTGTAAAATGGCTACCATGACAGGTTGAATTTAGGCTCAGCTGCTATAGCAAGACATTACATAAATACTTACTTTAAAAAAAATTAAGGTTTATTTTGCTCTCAAATAGCACTCCTTAAGCAAAAGTGACTGATACGGCAGCTCTCTGGTAACGTAGTGGTTATGAATCGGGCTGTGAACCTTTAGGTCAGCAGTTCTAAACTACCAGCCACTCTGTGGGAGAAAGATGAGGCTTTCTGCTCCCATAAAGATTTATAGCCTTGGAAACTCTGTACAGCATCGCTATCAGTCAGAACTGACTCCATGGCACAAAGCCACCAACCACAACCATAGTACCAGTACCATGGTTCATTTTTATCATGTTGCTCTGCCATCCTCAGCATGTAGCTTCCTAATTTTGGTCCACAAATACTCATCTACTCTTGTTATTATGTACACAGTAGGAAAGTGAATACAGTAGGTAAAGTGGACTTCAAACATGGCCACAATTCTTCCCTTTCCCCTCCACTAATCCTTGTCTACACTGTGTCTTTGCAGTCACTCTAATAGTTTATTTCTTCAGCCCTTGAATCTGTGCTGCCTTCTGATTGACTTTAATAAATAGAATGTAACAAAAATGACACTGAGCGAGTTATGAGTCTAGGTCACAAAAATCTTCATTCTTCTGCTTGCTCTTTTGGAATCATTCCAGCATTCATAGGAACAAACACAGGTTAGCCCACTGGATAAAGAAAGACATGTAGCCCAACCACCCTCATTGTCCCAGATGACAGTCAGCCCCGGTCAATCTGACAACCGACCACAGATGCATAAGCTTAACTCACAAATGTCTGAAGAATTAGGCAGCTAATTCTGGTCCAATTTACCAAGTTGCAGAGTAAATATTATTGGTTGTGACTTTAATCCACTAGGAATTGGGAGTAGAGGGATCATTGTTAGACAGAAAGAGAATAAGGAAAGACATCATTTTGCTTTTAAAGTTGTGACTCAGAATATGCTTATATTCCTTCCCCTTATGTGTCACTCACTCATCTCTGGAAGACAACTATTCTGGCCGACTGATTGGAAGAGATCAATATTTGTGCCCATTCCAAAGTGAGGTGACCCAACGGAATATGGAAATCATCAGTCAATCTCTTTGATATCTCAAGCTAGTAAAGTTTTGCTAAAGGTAATACAGAAATGGCTACAATCATACATTGACAGAGAACTTCCAGAGGTTCAAGCTGGATTCAAAAGAGGCTGGGGAATGAGAGATATCATTGCTGATGTAGGGTGGATCTTGACTAAAAGCAGAGAATATCAGAAAAATGTTTATCTATGCTTTATTGACTACACAAAGGCTTTGGATTGTATGGATAATGACAAGCTATGGACAACATTGAGAAGTATGATATTCCAGAACACTTAATTGTACTTCTGAGAAATCTGTACCAGGACCAAGAAGCAGTTGTTCGAACAGAGCATGGGGACACTGAATGTTCTAAAATTGGGAAAGGTGTGCGACAATGTTGTGTTCTTTCATCATACTTATTCATCCTGTATGCTGAGCAAATAATACGAGAAGCTGGGTTCTATGAAGAAAAGTGTGGCATCAGGATTGGAGGAAGACTCATTAACAACCTGCAATATGCAGATGATACAACCTTGTTTGCTGAAAGTGAAGAGGACTTGAAACATTTACTGATGAAGATCAAAGAACACAGCCTTCGGTATGGGTTGCATCTCAATGTCAGAAAAACAAAAATCCTCTCCACTGGACCAATAAACAACACTCTTATCAACGGAGAAAAGATTGAAGTTAGAAAGGACTTCTTTCTTCTTGGATCAACTATCAACACTTGTGGAAGCAGCAGTCAAGAGATCAGATGACATATTGCATTGAGCAAATCTGCTGCACAGGAACTTTTTAAAGTGTTGAAGTGCAGAGTTGTCAGCTTGAGGACTAAGGTGTGCCTGACCCAAGCCATGGTACTTTCAATAGCCTCGTATGGATGCGAAAGCTGGACAGTGAATAGGGAAGACCATAGAAGAATTGAGGCCTTTGAGTTGTGGTGTTGGAGGAGAATACTAAAAGTGCCATGGACTGCCAAAAGAACCAATAGATCTATTCTGGAAGAAGTGAAGCCAGAGTGCTCCTTGGAGGCCAGGATGGCAAAGCTTCGTCTCTCATACTTTGCACATATTGTCAGGCGAGAACAGTTGCTGGAGAAGGATGTCATGCTGGGTAAAATGGAGGGTCAGAAAAAAAGAGGAAGACCCCCAACAAGATGGATCGGCCAGGTGGCATCATTGATGGCGTCAAGTGTGGCAGCGGTGGTGGGGTTGGCCCAGGATCGGACATTGTTTCGTTCTGCTGTGCGTGGTGTTGCTATGAGTTGGTTCCGACTCGATGGCACCTGACAACAACAACAACATGTGCCATCGTTAAGAATTTACACATAGGGCCAAATTAGCTAAAAGGGAATCTGGGAGTGTCTCTTAAATTGACTGTGTGCAGCCATAGCTATGAACCTAAAATTAAAGGAAAAAGAAGATATTCTATGTTGGTGAACAACCATTGATCTCCTCCATCTCTACCTGTTTGACTTTCTGTAAGGACTAAAGGAGAAAATAAATTTAAAAAGTTCTGCCTAATGGCTAGAACCTATAAAGAGTGTACTGAATATAAATATTCAGGATAAAAAAAGACAATATTTGTTTATTGTTGTTGTTGCTGTTAAGTTTTGTCGAGTGTTGTTGTTAAGATTCCAACTCAGAGCAACGCTGTCTAGGGTTTGTGAGGCTATAAATCTGTGCAGGACCAGAGAGCCTCATATTTCTCCCATGGAACAACTGGTGGGCTCTAACCACCAACCTTGTGGTCAACAGTTTGGTGCTTTTCCTACAAAGCCACAGTGCTTCCTCAGAGATTATAAATACTACACAGAAGTGTAAAATTATCCACCTAGTTCTGGTCTGTCCACTATACTCCAGGAAAATCTTCACTACTGTGAAACTACAGTCAAGAACCATATTGGATGAAACTCCATAGAGAGAACATAAAGAATTAATTTAAAGCACTGTATTTCCTGATGTGAGGTGGACAAAGTTTGGGTGTTTGTCAGAACAGATTAAGATAAGATTTGTGACATACAACCAGGAGACAAGACATAAGTAAGTCCTTTCAATTTCATCATCTGTCTCTGTATAATAAATAAAAAAATGTCACTGGGTAGCTGTCAAAATTCAGAGTGATAAGAGTTTTTTTGTTTGTTTGTTTGTTTTTCTTTTCTTTTGGGGTTATTGGAAGTTTGGTAAATGAAGAAAAAAGGATGATGTGGTAGTACACGCTCTTGGCTATGAGGAAAGATAAAAATGGGTGTCCATTTCCTGTAGCCAATTTATGTGTTTCTTCCCTATTCTAAAGCAAAGAAATGAAAGACAAGAGTAAAATGTAGCTATGGAAATCCAACAGAAAATAAGCCTAAGATGAAAGCTTTTATGAATAATATGATGGATGCATATATGTATAAAGGAGCTCTGTAGTGGTTACAAATCGGGCTGCTAACCTCAAAGTAGGCAGTTCAAAACTACCAGCCATTCTGTGGGATAAAGATAAGGCTTTCTGCTCCTGTGAAAATTTACAACCTCAGAAACCCTGTGCAGGGTCACTATGAGTCAGAACCGACTCCACGGTACTTGAAAACAGCAACATATATGTATAACCCCTCAATAATATAAGGGTGCTTCAAAATGTTCAAACAAATTTTATTACCTTTTAATTAAATTTTTCTATGAGCTTTTTGAAGCCACCTCATAAATGACCATCTTTTTGACCTGTCTGTTACTATTATCTAATGATAACTGAAAAATAGGAAAGTAATCATTAAACAAATCTGAGACATGAACATGTTTGTCTATGTTGATGACAACACCAAAGAAATTAAACTGAGTCTTGGTTTCTCATGACATCTGATATTTGATTTACCCTCCAGATTATTGAATAGCATCACACTTGATATACAATTATTGCTAATATCCATCTAAATGATTTCTGTCTTTTGTCAGACTTGCTTTCAATTCAGAGTATGCTATTAGAAGTCAAATTCTAAAACAAATGAGTGAATATGAATGGAAGATTAAATACTCAATAAGAAAGGTGACATTTGCACAAAAGCAGAAGACAGCAGTGAGTTGTAGGGCAGGTGTGGGCCATCTTGTGAGTGGCAGTATTTACAGACTATGTCCATTTGAGATGCAACAAAGACTCAAGATCAATAACATCTAGAAAAACAGAAAACTATAAGAAAAGAGACTTTGTTAGGACTCATATAAAGGTTGGGACTAGGAGCTAAGTATGGGAAGTTCAAAGATGAATCGAGAATGTAAAGGACATTCTAATGAAGAAGGACCATAAACCAGGATAGCAGTGACACAGATGAGAAAAAGGAATAAGGATGTCCACGAAGTACAGACTAGGGAAGTATTAGCAATCATCAATGTCACTTATGCTAGTTAACATTTTAAAATACAAAAAAAGTATCAAAAAACTTTATCAAGCAATATAATATAAGATAGAAGTCAACCAAGATTAAAGTATGATGCTCAACAGATACAAATCAACATTTCTGAGAAGATTCAAAGGAATACTAGTTTTTCCTGAAGTTAATAGACATTATATAAGAACAAAGTATGAAAAAAGCTGGATTATGTGTGAATATGTCTTTTTTACTGCGAAGAATATTCAGAACTAGTATACATTGTTGTTTGTTGTTAAGTGCAGTCAAGTTGGTTCCAATACATAGTGACCCTGTAGAGAGTTTCTGAAATGGGGAGTGTGTGGTGGATACTTGTCTGTTGCTCCCATCATCTCTTCCTTGTCTTTTGGTAGAGGTGCTCACATTTTCTTTGGAAAACAAAATAACGTTGAGGTTTTCCATCAGACACTGTGGTCATACCCACTTCTTCCAAACAAGTGGATGAAAGACCTAGCCTCTGCTAACCAGGTTCACTTTCCTAGACATGTGCCATTTTAGCAGATAAACACAAAGGCAAAAATCAGTACCCTGAGGCATCTCGCCTTTATTCCTAATCTCAGCCTTCCTTTCCCTGTTAGACCTGGTACCTGGTTCTCCTTCAATGTACTGAGCTACCCTATAATCTTGCGTTCAGGCTTGATAGACAGATTTCCTTTATTTGAGCACCATAGCTCAAATGTATCAATTCTTCTATGGTCTTTCTTATTCACTGTCTAACTTCCACATACATATGAGGTTATTGAAAATACCATGGCTTGGGTCAGGTGCACCTTAGTCCTCAAACTGACATCTTGGCTCTTCAACACTTTAAAAGAGGTCTTGCACAGCAGATTTGCCTAATGCAATATGTCGTTTGATTTCATGATTGCTGTTTCTCTCTCTCTCTCTCTCTCTCTCTCTCTCTCTCT
>NW_006408591.1:10445715-10451430 GCF_000296735.1 Chrysochloris asiatica | reverse complement strand
TGTACAGGGTCACTATGGGTTGGAACCGACTCGATGGCACTTAACAACAACAACAACAAATATATATATATATATATAGTGGTGACAGCCTTGGAGTCGGTTCTGACTCATAGTGACCCTGTACAGGATTTCCAAGGCTATAAATCTTTAGAGGAGCAGAACTTATTCCTGTGGAGTAGCTGGTAGTTTCAAACTGCTGACCTTGAGATTAGCAGCCTGATTCTTAACCACTACTTAGCATAGTGATTATGAGTTGGGCTGCTAATCTCAAGGTCAGCATTTAGAAACTACCAGCTGTTTTGAGAGAGAAAGATGAGGCTTTCTTCTGTAAAGATTTACAGCCTCAGAAACCCTGTACAGGGTCACTATGAGATGGAAACAACTCCATGGCACATAACCATCACTAACACCAAAGTGGATAAGGAGAGATGAAGGGCTTCCTGAAAGAATATTTGGGAGCGTAAATGAAATAAAAAAAAAAAGTAAAGTAAAGGTTTGTGGAAGATAGGAATATTGAGGGAACTCATGTTTGAACACAGTTCTTAGAGAAGTAGGATGAAATCTGGAAAGAAAAAACCCATGAAGCAATCCTTCTCTTCCCCATTGGGTCTTTATGAATAATAATTGACTTAATGTTAATGATTTGGTGGTTTGGTATTCTAGTTTTAGGAAGAGAACTTTGCAGAGTTAAAATCTCTTTCCAAAGGCAAATACCTGAACCTCAGAAGCTTGGAGTCACTTAATTTAGCCACTTTTTATAAAGGAAGCCTCTGAGTGCCTGAGTATTTACAAATTCACTAGGGTCATCCATCCCCATCCATCTTTTCACTTTGTTTTTGTCCAGAGGCTTAGATGCCCACTAAGAAAGCACTACAATTATCTCTATTCAATCTCAACTGAGCCCTGTCAGTTACTGTCTTTTGAACAGAGGATTTGAATTCTCCCTTTCCCATGAAAGGTAATACTTTTTCAAATGTTCTTGAGACCACAAACTAGGTACATTATTTTAGCATTAAACTCATACCATCTCCCTCCACAAAACAAATGAATAAATGCTGGTCTTTAAAATTGAAATATTTTTTACATGATGCTTACTAAGATAAAATTCCCAGGAAACCTGGGGTCTGTTGGTCTTGGCCAGGCAAAAACAATCTATGATGAGAGCAGACAGGAAATTTCTAATAGTGCATATGTCCGTACATTTAGAAAAGCATAGTTTCTCTTTCACAGAGCTACTGAAGGAGAACCCATATTGAAAGTTGTGATTATTGTTTTAGCTGGGGTTCATAAAGAGACTGAACAGCTGCACATTTTATTAGATCTAATTTAAATACCTGCTCCTTGTATTTTTGTGCTGGGAGATATTTATGTTACCAATTCAGCTTTATACTAAGCATCAGGAAGAATACTCCCTGTAGCTCTGCTGACTCAAAATAATGACTTGTAAGGGAACTCTAATGACAGAACAAGGGGCAATTATAGACACAGCATGAAACTACGAATAACTGTGTGATATATTTTGTGCAGTTGATTGACCTCATGTTCAAGTTCCTTTGTGCTTCACTGTTGTAGATATGGCCTATGCCTCAGGGTAGATGCCTTGTTAATTTCAATATAAGAAGACAGAAAGGATTACATCAGATTGCTCAAACAAAAAACAAAGCTCCACTAGGGCTTGGCAGATGAGTGATGGCACATTGAGGTCTTTCAGTGAAGAATGAGAAGTTAGAGTAATCAATATGGATTGTTAATTCATTTCTGCTCTTGGGATAACCAAAACAATGAATATCGTCTAGTGTCTTTACATAATTCTGGTAGCTTCTGGGAAGATTAGAATTCAATGTAAAATGAGAAAGTGATACAAAAACAAAGAAAGAACAGGAACTAAATATAAACTAAGATTACTATGTGATGTCCATAGATTATGCAGCTTTAGAGCAAAACTACTTGGTAATCTCTCTTCTGTAGGTGTTACTTTGAAAAATACTACTCTGTTGGAATTCACTAGGTGAGAAAGGGAAGAAATGTATTTTCTGATGGGTTGCCTTTAATCAAAATTATAAACACCCCTACTTTTAAAAAAGTGCTAAATAAAATGAGGGAGTATAGTAGAAAACTCCTGTTTATTTCTTTCTTACCAATGTTAAAATGTTTATAAAAAGAAAAAATATCTTGTTTCATTGTGTGCAAAATTATAGAGGGAGCTCAAGAACATAACGATACTACAGACTGACTTCAGACACAACATGGAATAGCTGGCACTTATGTAATTTCTCAGAAATATAGCTTTGATTCTAAATTGGCTGAAAAAAGGCGCTCCAAAATAGTAATTTCATCAGTCTCAGTTGTTTGCTAATACCACCATCTAGTCAACTCCGCCTAGCACTTCCAAAGTGTTTGTTAGAAAAGCCTACAAAAGCTTTGATAAAAAAATCTTGAAATCAATGATTTCTAAATGATACTGTAGCCACGCTTTTGCTCTTCTATTGTTAAAATTGCAGTCTTTGAGAAAGCAAATAACTAATATCTAATATTGAATGAGACAGTCCTTTACTCAAAATATTCAAAAGTACCAACCTAGCAGGGAATAGAAGCAAACACTGCCAATTGATTAAAAACCGGGATATGAGTATTTACTTCATATTTGTCTAACTTAAAAAGTTAAGGATAGAAATAATCCATAATTAAAACAATAGGAATGTAAGAACTATTGTAGTGAAAGCCTGATATTTCCTATGCCTATTATGTCACAGATAGTAGGGAAAGATTATAGGAAATTTGTGTTCAAACATGCAGTGCTTTTGAAACACTGACTTTCAATCAGCAAAGTTTTATGAAACAAATATTAGCAAACAGTATTTGAGACTGTAGTCAGATATAGTGACTTTAAACAATATGCAGAAATATAATCATTTATGAATTTATAGATTTCTCCAAAAACAGATTTGTAAGTGAAAGCTCTTGCTTTAGGAGAGAAGATACTTCTCCACTGAGGCACTATCTTTTAATAATTTAGAATAACTAATAAGATGTGGGTAATCCTAATAAGACAAATAAAACTCCTCTGATTGATTTATTTATCCTAAATCACTAGTTTTCAATTTCATTTTAGCAGCACTATCACAGTTTTTCTCCCAAATTAATCCAAAGGGAGAACCTGCAGGAGTAAGACAGATTAAATACTGTTTTTTTTAAACAGATGCTGTTAAGATGTAAAAATTGAGTTATTAAAGTCAATAAATTATAAAACTAAAGCTATTTTCATGATATCACCAATTAGAAACTGGGATATTCAGCTAATGTGTCTTATATCACTCTTTGATTCATTCTGTTTCAGCATTATATTTGTTTTAATTGAAGAATATTGGTTTTACTATGTTATTTAATAGTTCAATGATGAGGACTTTTGTTGGCTTTACATTGAGGTGCAACCCATGTTGAAGGCTGTGGTCTTTGACCTTCATCAGTAAGTATTTTAAGTCCTCTTCACTTTCAGCAAGCAAGGTTGTGTCATCAAAATATCATAGTGCTTAATGAGTTTTCCTCTGATCTTGATGCCACATTTTTCTTAATATAATCTAGTTTTTTCAGATTATTTGCTCAGCATACAGATTGAATAAGTATGGTAAAAATAATACAACCCAGGCACAAATCTTTCCTGATTTCAAACCAATCAGTGTCCCCTTGTTCTGTTGGAAAGACTGATTCTTAGTCTGTGTACAGGTTTCTCATAAGCACAGTTAAGTGTTCTTAGCACAAATTCTTCCCATTTTTATGCAAACCTTTTCAGGATCTGATGGTCAAAAGCCATCCATAGTCCATAAGGCACAGGTAAACATCTTTCTGGTATTATATACTTTCAGCCAAGATCCATCAAATGTCAGCAATGATACATTTCATACCATGTCCTCTTCTGAATCTGGCTTGGATCTCTGGAAGTTTTTGAATTATCTTTGGCAAAACTTTACTTTCCTGTGATATTAATGATATTTTCTGATGATTTCCCCATTTCATTGGGTTGCTTCTCTTTGGAATGGGCACAGATATGGATCTCTTTGACTCATTTGGCCAGTTAGTTGTCTCCAAATTTCTTGGCATAGATGAGTGAGTGCTTCCAGTGATGGATCAGTTTGTTGAGAGATTTCAATTTATATTCTATCATTTCCCAGAGTCTTGTTCTTTTTCAATGCCTTCAGTGCACCTTATGCTTCATCATTTAGTACCATTTGATCCTGACCACATGATACCTCTTGAAATGTTTAAACTTTGAACATTTCTTTTTGAGACAGTAAATTGATGTATCTCTTTCATGTTCTCTTAATGATGTCTACAACATTGAATGTTTTGATCATAAAATCATTCAATATCACAAGTCAAAGCTTGAATTTTTCTTCAGTTCTTTCTACTTGAGAAATACTGAGCATGTTATTTCCTTTTTGTTTTCTAACTCTGGGTGTTTGTACATTTCCTTATATTGCTTGACTTTTGCCCTCTTGAGCTTTCCTTTTAATTTTCTGTACAGCTCTTTTATCTATTCATTTGTTCCATTTGCTTTAGTCTTTCTACACCGGAATGCAAGTTTCTGATTCTCTTTGAAATCCATTTTGGTTTATTTCTATTCTTCGTAATGACCTTTTTCTGTCTTCCTGTATGATGTTCTTAGCGTCATCCCACAACTCTTTAGATATAAGATCATTAGTACCTAACGTATCAAATCTCTTCTTGAGATGATCTCTATATTCAGGAGGGATATATTCAAGGTCAAATTTTAGCTTTCACATATTTTTAAAATTTTCTTCAGCTTCAGACTGAACTTGTTATATGAGCAATTGATGTTCTGTTCCACATCTGCCCCTGGCCTGGTTTTGGCTGATGATATGGAGATTTTCCACTGTCTCTTCCCACTAATATTGTCAATTTGACTTCTGTGTGTTCCATTTGATGAGTCTATTCATATAACTGTCTTTTATGTTGTTTAAAAGAGGCATTCACAATGAATAAGTCATTGGTCTTGCAAAATTCTATCATACATTCTGAAGCATCATTTCTATCACCAAGGCCATATTTTCCAACTACTGTTACTTCCTTTTCATTTTTAATCCCTGCATTCTAATCACTAGTAATTATAATTGTATGTTTAATTAGTTTAATTTCTCATTCCTGATATAGTAAACCATGTGATTGCCAGATTGAAAATGGCCAATACCAGTCCATTTCAGCTCACTATTGCCTAGGATTCTGGATGTTTATGCATTTCTTTTCATTTTTGAAAACTTACAATTTTCCTAGATTTATACTTTGTACATTCCATGTTCCAATTATTAGTAAATGCTTGCAGCTGTGTTTTCTCACTTTGAGCTGTGTCCCATCAGCAAATTAAGGTCCTGAAAGTTTTCCTCCATTCTCATCATTACGGCCAACTTTACTTTGAAGAGGATACTCTTCTCCAATTGTATTTTGAGTGTTTTCCAATCTGAGGGACTAATTTTTTGGCACTATATCTGACAATAATTTGATTCTATACATAACGTTTGAATATTCAGTGTTCTGGTGCTGACTGTGCTCCACTGTTATTCATAAGATTTTCAGTCTGTAAACATTCAGAAGCAGTCTGCCTCTACTTTACCTTGTCTATCTTGGTATAGAAGCTCAGCTGAAAGCTGTCTACCATGGTGACCCTTCTGGTATTTAAAATACCAGTAGAATAATTTCCAC
>NW_006408591.1:10431075-10444490 GCF_000296735.1 Chrysochloris asiatica | reverse complement strand
TGGCTATGTCACTGACTCTGGGCCCAAAAGTCCCCAGGTCTTGCCACACTGCACAGCTACTCTTAAGCCTCCACAGTATGACAAACTGAAAGACAGTGCTCTGTCAAGAAACAATGTATAGGGTTTCCCTGAAGCAACTGTTGGATTTGAGCTGCTGTCCTTGCAGTAAGCAGTCCAGTGCTTATCCTACATCTCTGTACTAGGACTCCAACTTTTGGATATACCACAGTCAATGCCACCACCACCCTGGTCTGATTTATAGGGAATTCCCAAGGGTGTGGCATGGGACACTTATCTTACAAGCAATAAAAGGAGAGATGCTTGAGCTGAGAAGCAGAGACCTACTACCACCAAGAGTCAAGTTCATCTTTTGGTCCTGGGTTCCCTTGACTGTGAAGCCCTAAGATCCATGGAAGATTGGTGCCAAGATGTATGGAGATCTCCAAAGGATCCTGTAGATGATGCTGAAAGAAGAGAAGGACCTTTCCTCGGAACTGATAGAGATAGACTTTCCCAAGAGCCATTTCTCTGAATATGGACTTTCAGCCTCCTAAATGGTGATCAAATAAATTTCTGGTTGTTAACCTCATACACTTTTAGTATATCTATTATAGTAGCAATTGATCACTAAGATATTAAACAATGAAATTCAATCTGCAAAAATGACATCTGAACAGGAACCCAAGTGAAACAGAGAAACAAACTTTACTTGAGCTTTCTGGGGAAACTGATACAGTTACAAGCTGGATTGGTCTAATTTATTCTAGAAACATTACCACCACTCCTCAGTCAGTTTGTTGTACTGTGGTAGCTTATGTGTTGCTGTGGTTCTGAGAAGTTATGCCACAGATATTTTAAATACTAGTAAGGCACCCATGGTAGACAGGTTTCAGCTGAGCTTCCAGATGAAGATAGACTAGGAAAAAGGAGAGGCAAACTACTTCTGAATATTTAATCACTAAAAGCTTTATGAACAGCAGTGGAAAGCAGTCAGTACCAGAATATTAAATATCAACATGATAAAAAGCACCAGGATATTGTCAGCTATAGTGCTAAAAGATGAGCCCCTCAGGTTGGAAAGTACTCAAAATACAACTGAGAAAGAGTTGATGCCTTGAAGTAGAGTTGCCCATGAGGATGTCAATGAAGTAAAGCCCCTAGGACCTTCATTTGCTGATGGGTCACAAATCAAAATGAAGAGAAAAAACTATACACATCCATTAATAATCGAAACATGGAATGTACGAAGGATGAATCTAGGAGAATTGGAAATTGTCAAAAGTGGAACACATAAACATTGATATTGTAGGCTTTGCTGTTTGTTGTATTGTTGTTGTTAAGTGCCGTTGAGTTGGTTCCGAAGAGCGGTTGGTGAGCTTGAACCGCCAACCTTGTGGTTCAAACCGACTTTGCAGTCTATCACATTAATCCACAGAGACTCCAAAAGACCCAGGATTCTAAAAGACGACTGTATACACAGAAATCAAAGTGACTGTAGCTGTGGAACGAGACTGTAGAAAAGTTCCATATCATCAGCCAAAACAAGGCTAAGGGCAGACTGTGAAATCAGTTATCAATTGCTCATATGCAAAATTAGCTTTACAGCAAATCATTTGCATCCCCTACCCAAACCTACTACCAACAGACACTTTCATTTCATAGTTAACCTTATAGGATATAGTAGAACTGTCCCATAGGAATTCTAAGGCTGTAAATCTTTAGAGAAGCAGATTGTCACATCCTTCTCCCACAGAGCAGGACTACTGACATTCAGGTTACCAGCAGAGAACATAACCACTCAGCAACCAGGGATGTTTTGCACCACTCGGGGACCCCCATTTTTTTTTTTTTTTAACATATTACACATATTACAACACTGAAGACCTGTTTCTTAAATTAAAGCAGAAAAAAAAATGTGGAATGTCTGAAGAATCATTCTTTAGAACAAAGTCTGAAATTCATGAGGTTAATTTTAAAGGCAGATTTGCTTAATTTTGTTTTAAATGTTTCAATTTTACATAATGATGAAATGTCAAGTTGAAGAGGGAGCCAATAAACAGAAGAAATCAGCATATATGCTATGCATTGCATATCCACAACACCAATCCACTGGAAACATTTGAAACAATTGGAAAAATCGTTTTGAGAGTCCCAATACTTCAGACACCAACATATATTTCAACACATAAGAAATTTTTAGTTTCATCTTATTTTCATTGGAGTTATCCTTACTCCATTTTCAATGTGAATTACAATTTATATTGCTGACCTACATGCCTGAAGGTGACTCAGTAGGGAATAGAATAGAGAATCACTGTGATATAGACAAGGTTGGTTATATCTTGTCACAAATGAAAAGAGCATCCTTTGAATGTTACTGATTCATTTTATAGATTTTTTTTTTTTTGTATGATGCCTCCACTTGAAAAGTTGAATAAAAATAATTGTGGAGAAAGAGATTAAAAATAATACTGAAATGCATTGTAATCTCATGCCTACTTAAAACTATACTAATGGAAATTACCATTCATTACTACAAATATGTGGAGATCTGGTAGCATAGTGGTTACAAATCGGGCTGCGAACAGCAAGATCAGCAGTTTGAAACTACCAGCTGCTCCGCGGGAGAAAGATGAAGCTTTCTGCTCCCATAAAGATTTACAGCCTCAGAAACCCTGTTTAGGGTCGCTATGGGTCGGTTTGACTGGACAGCACTTAACAAGAACAACTACAAATATAAATCATGGATTTATACTCTTGACATAAGGAATGTTTACTCGTCCTTTACTTTTATACACTTCTAAGGAATCCTAGTGTGACGCTGTGGTTTAATGCGCTGGACTGCAAAGTCAGTTCGGATTACAAGGTCTGGGGTTCAAGTGGCTCACCAGCCACTTCTCGGAAACCCTATACAGGGAAGTTATGGGTAGTAAACAACTCGACGGCACTTAACACCAATAACAACAATTCTCATAAGATATTCCTAATAGTATTGGTGTGGTGCTGTGGGTTAATGTGCTGGACTATAAAGTCGATTTGAACAAAAACATCGACAGTTCAAAATCACCAGTCACTCCTTGGAAACCTTATACAGGGTCGCTATGAGTAGAAACCGACTCAATAGCACTTAGAACAACAGAACAATTCTCATAGATGACTATGAATATCATGTTGGACAGAATGCTTTCTATTCCAAGAGACAAAAAAAAAAAAAAAGGCTACTCAGATTAGATTTAGTAAAATGAAAAAAAATAAATAAATAACAAAACAAATAAACAAAAACATTTTTGCTTTTAATTTATTAACTTTGGTGTTTAAAGTCCAGAATTTTTGATATGGATAGAACCAGACAGAGCTCCCTAAATCATCTGAGATATACTTTCTCACATACTAGCTTCATTTGAAAAAATGACTCTTTCTATGACATATTCCTTAAAGATCTTGGGTTACATTCTTTCAGGTTTAAAATTAAAATAAATAAATGTCTTCCTTCCTAACACTCTAGGAAAAGACCAAGGATGATTTTGGTTGGATAATATGTCCAATCCTGAATCAATAACTGTAGCTGTAAGGAAGTAATGCTCTGATTTTTCAGAACTATAAATCTGCTACACTATACTTGCTCAGCCTTGGAATTTTGAATAAAGTTATCTCATTTTGTGTGGAAATGTAGTTTATTCTTTTATATTTTCATTACAGATACATTGTACAAAGTTACTTCCAGGAAAGTATACTTAAGGTTGCCTGTACAGTGTCAACCTCATTATAGCACCCAGGCTGAAAACGTAACCAGCATCTGAAAATTTGCCAAGTAAAAAGGGACATGCTAAGACACGCACTAGCTCTTAAACCTTTCACCCAAATGGAAGAATCTCTTTTGTTCACGTTTTTCTGGCCAAGTTAATCACATAACCACTCTCAAGTTTAAGGAAGCAGAGAAGCATAATCTGATTACATATCTGAAAGAAGACCTGGAGTGTTTGGAACATTTCACTAATGACTGCCACACCTAGACAATTGAATAGTCTCTTTAATGGCATCTCTCCTTAGTTCGTTTTATGATCTGTTACAAGAATCTTCTTTAATGAAAAAAAAAAAAAAATGTCACTCCACCTTTTATTCTTTTAAAAGTTCTTCGTTTTCTCCAGTTTAGGGTAACCATAACACAAAACACTATTCATTCTGGAAACTAGTTGTTATGGTATAGTCAACCAATATTGAATTCAACAGCCTGTGAAAATAAGTTATTTTTCATTCACTTAGTAAAAATAATGTTTATTCTTTAAAAGTCTATTGAAGTCCAATAGAGACAGCCTTAGATACAAGTTACTTATCACTTAGGGATGCTTGTTGCTGGTTTTCTTGAGTTCAACACTATTTTTCCCCCCATTTGAAAACAATAATAAAATATAACAGGTACAATCTGTTATATTTTAAACAATATGATCTTCTCTAAAAGTCATTGTTTTTAGTCTTTTTTTTTTTTATTATTGTTTTTGTTTTCAATTTCATTTGTTACTTAACCTTTGTCTTTATTATTCCATCCTTCTGTTTAATTTAGGTCCATGTTTTTCTCTTTTTCTAGATTCTTAAAGAGGAAGCTTGGATTATTTGAGATGTTCTCTGGTAGCGCAGTGGCTATGAATCAGGCTTCCAATCTCACGGTCAGCAGTTCGAAACTACCAGCTGTTCCTTGGGAGAAAGATGGGCTTGCTGCTCCCATAAAGATTTACAGCCTCGAAAACCCTGTACAGGTCACTATGAGTTGAAACCGACTCCACGGCACATAACAACACCTTATATAATGGTGTCCTGGTGTGATGCTGGACCACAATGCTGGTTTGAAACTCAAGGTTTGTGGTTCAAACTCACCAGCCGCTCCTTGGAAACCCTATACAGTGTCACTATAAGTCAAAACTGACTCAACAGTACTTAACAACCACAACTTAGCTAATGATAGATGGTGGATGTGTGCCAGCGAGTCAGATTCAATTTATAGCTATCCTTTATGGGGTTTCTGAGGCTGTAAATCTTTATGTAAACAGAAAGCCTCATCTTTTTCCCTCAGGGCAACTGGTAAATTTAAACTATTGACTTTTTAGTTAACAACCCAGCTCAAAATCCACTACTAATCAGGGCTTCTTACTTATCTTATAATAGTATGCAATGTTACCTTAAGCACTGTTTCAACAATGTCTCACAAGTTTTATATGTTTTATGTTCGTTTTATTTCAGCTCAAAATATTTTGTAACTTCCCATGAAATTTTCTGAATATTGGGATTTTCAAAATTGTGTCTTTTTTTTGAGATATTTCCATGTTTATTTCCATTACTGATTGCTGGTTTTGTTTCATAATGATCAGAAAATATATGAGGGTAGTTTAAAAATGATCTGCACTCTGGTTATATTAAAATGCCCTCCACCGTCACAGCTGATGATGACAACATTGAGCATGAGCATGTACGTGGGAAATCATTTGAAAATCAGTCATGGTTCTATCTATGAAACAATTCACTACAGACTTGGTCAAAGAAAATGTGTAAGAAGGGTACTGAAACAATTCATGGAAGACCAGAAACAGAAGTGTTCAAACATTTACAAACAAAATTTGGACCAATACTGGAAGGAAGGTAAAAGTTTCTTTTAAAAAATCGTTAATGTGATGAGACATGGATTCATCACTACAAGACTGAGAGTAAATAGCAGAGTGGAAACGTCCTCACTTGCTGAGTAAGAAAAAGTTCAAAAGTCAGCAAAAAAAGAGGAAGACCCCAACAAGATGAATTAATTGGCATAGTGGCAGCAGCAATGGGCTCCAGTATAAGAACAATTGTGGGGATGGTGCAGAACTGGGCAGTTTTTCATTCTGTTGTTCAAAGGTTTTCTGTGAGTCACAGGTGATTTCACTGTGCCTTCCAATAATAACTATATGGTTTATCTTAGTAAACAATCCAAATACACTTGCATATTTATTCTGCTGTTTTTGTGTTGTAATTGCTGATTAGATTCAATTGGTTGATGCTGTTACATAGTTGCTGATTTTTTGTTAATAGCTCTATCAATACTAAGAAAGGAGTGATGAAGTCCCCAACTATGATTGCAAATTTGGATATATTTTTTTCAGTTCTATCAGTTTTTCTGCTTCATGCATTTTGAAGTTCATTACTTTTGTTGTTAGGGCTGTTGAACAATAATATCCAATCCTGTAACAGTCTCACAATGCATCCTCTGTTTTAATCCAGTTTTGTAGCCACTATGTAAATCTGTCTTGTTAAAGATCGTCCTCTTTTTTGCTGACGCTTCTTCTCCAGAGACTGTTCACTACTCATAGCATGTCGCAAGTATGTGAGATGAAGTATTGCCATTCTTGTTTCTAAGGAGCATTCCAGCTGTATCTCTTCCAAGACAGATCTGTTTGTTCTTCTGGCAGTCTATTATATATGAAAGATTCTTTGCCAATACCATAAGTCAAAGGTATCAACTCTTCTTCAATCTTCCTTATTTATTGCCCATTTTTTGCATGTATATGAGGTGACTGAAGATACCATGGCACACCTTAGTAGTACTCAAAGACACAGTTTTCCTTTTTAACACTCTAAAGAGGTTGTTTTAGCAGATTTATCCAACACAATCCATCATTTGATTTTTTGACTACTGCTTCTATTATTAGTTTCACACGTATTTGTGATTGTTGAATCTTTCTGATAATTTAACCCTTAATAGTGTCTCTCTTTATCTTTGGGAAGTTTTGTTACTCAGTTTGGGTTTAAACCCATAAGGGAAAATCCTTCTGCATATGTGGTTGTTGAGAGTCTGAAAAGGTGACCAGGAGTCAGCCCACGAGCTATGAGTTTATTAAAGAAATTAAAAGCAAAAAGATGGTTTACAGGGGTTGCTTCCAGTGGTGGCCTGTTGGACAGTCAAGATTTTCCATGTGAGGGACATGAACTAGGTTCTTTTTTTATTATGGCATATACAAGCTTCACAGGAGTAGGGCAGTTAAGGTGGTGTGTGGACTATGGAATGGCATGAAAACTATGAAGTGCAGGGTTGTCTGCCTCTTCCTGGGGCACAGTGTATGTATAACTAAAGCATGAGAACAAGGAGTTTCATTATGCATAGTGGTAGTTGGAAGCTGTCTGTTTCTTCCTATCATATTTATAACTAAAGCAAGAGATAGTGGGAACAGGATAAAAAGCTAGGAGATATGGTTTGAGTTAAGATTAGGGTGCCCATTTGGGGGCATTTGTGCTTTATCCCTACATACTCTAAAGACAAGTCTGTCTGATACTAATATGGCTATTCCATCTTTCTTTTCTTAAATGTTTTCAGATGTTGTTATTAATAAATGCCCTGGTGTCAGTTTTCATAGTGAACCTGCATAGAGTTTCTGAAGAGCATAGGGTTTCTGGTGAGTTCGAACCTCCAACTCTTTGGTTAACAGTCAAATACTTATCATATAGCTCCATACCAGGACTCTGTTATCTTTGATAATTTTTGTTACTCTAAAGGCAACTATCTTAAGGTCAGCAGTTCAAAACTACCAGCTGCTCCACAGGAGAAAAATGAGGCTTTCTGCTGCTGTAAAGATTTACAGCCTTGGAAACCCTGTACAGGGTTGCTATGGGTAGGAACTGACTTGATGGCACTTAACAACAACAACAAAGGCAACTATGTCTGATATTAATATGGCTATTCCATCTTTCTTTTCTGAGTATCCTTAAGTGTTCACTGTCACTCTTAACATAGAGTATCGTTTTATTTGATTTTTGTTATATTAAACATATAATATTTTTTGAAACTTTTGATTGTGAACTGAGTAAAGGTTTACAAAGCAAATCATCAGTTTTGCATTCAATAAATCATAGAATTTAGTTCATCTTAATGATCATATTCCTTTCCATGTAACAACAGTTATTCCACTTTCTCTCTGTGATTCTTATTGCTATTCTGTCTGCCTTCCCATTCATTCTGAATGTTGTTCTTTGGTACATGTTGCCCTCTGGATCTTAAATAGTTGACTGTACCTTTCTAGTGTTGTTATCTCCCCTATCTGCTGCTTAGCTGAAATTTTTCCCAGAGAATGAGTTAGTTCCAAACCTGAAGGGTGGCCAAGGGCCATAGTCTCAGGCTCTTCCAGTCTCTATCTGACCAGGATATAATTTTGAGTTTTGTCCCACATTTTCTCCAACTCTATTTAGGACCTGTTAATATAATTCCTTTCAGAGCAGTTGGTAGTGGTAGCCAGGCACCATCTAATTCTGGTTTTACAGTATTGGTGACTAATGTGCACATGTTCCGTTGGACCATTGGACTATTTAATTCAAAATCTTTACTTTTCATCACTCTTGTTACAAACATGCATCTTAGGCTGCTCATGAGCTTTTATGATCCCTGTCACAACTCAACAAAGTTGAATTTAGAACATTTTTCTTTGGGACTATATTTTGCCAATCGACCATATTGTTCCCTAAGACTATGGTCCTGAACCTCCAGCTCCAGTGACTGATTGCCTTAAGATTTTTAATTATATCTAAGAAGGAGTCCTGGTGTGGCTCTGTGGGTTAATGCACCAGACTGCAAAGCCGTTTGAACAGCAAGGTCAGCTGTTCAAGCTCACCAGCTGCTCCTCGGAAACCCTATACAGGGGTGCTATGGGTCAGAACCAACTTGACCGCACTTAACAACAACAATAATGCTCTACCACATTCATAGGTTGCTTGCAGCAAAGGGAAATACCCTTGTACAAATATGCTTTATCAAAGTCTTATAATTGTGGTTATATTTCCACTCTCCCTCCCATACCAGTTCAGCCTGTATATCTGTTCATATATCCACCCAAAGAACATTGTTGTTTCTGGGTTCTGTGTATAACAGTATTTACCTCTATCTCTTTTAACCCTTGGATACCTCCTTATATCTTCACTTGTCTTCATCATTCTTCTGCCAACCTCCCTTTTCTTGTATGTTGCCCTCATCATCATCATTTGAGTCAACATGTGTCTACATTGTAGCCAGTATATTACTCTCCCTTCGCTACCACCTCTGGTAATCATCAAAGAATGTTTCTTATTTGCATGGAAGCCTTTTCTTGAGTTTTTACAATAGTGGCTTCATACAATATTTGTCCTTTTGTAATTGACTAAATTCACTCAGCATAATGTTCTCTAGGTTCATCAATGTTATGTGGTGTTTTGAAGATTCATTGTTCTTTTTCAATGTTGTGTAATATCCTACTGTGTGTGTACACCAGTTTTGGTATCCATTCTCACGTTGATGGACATTTAGGATGTATCCGTATTTTTGCTATCATGAATATTGCTTCTAGTCTCTATCTGACCAGGAAACAGTTCTCTTTTTTTATAATTTTGAGTTTTGTCCCACATTTTCATTGCTGCAATGAACATGGTTTTGCATATTTATTGTGTGGCGCTGCAGATTAATGTGTCAGATTGCAAAGCCATTTGAACTGCAAGGTTGGCAGTTCAAGCTCACCAGTTGCTCCTCAGAAACCCTGTATAGGGTCGCTATGGGTCAGAACTGACTCAACGACACTTAACAACAACAACTTGTGTCATGGTTCTTATTTCTCAAGGATATTTAGCAGTAGAGGGGTCGCAGCATCCTATGATATTGCTATATCCAAATTTTTGAGGAAGCACCATATTGTTTTCTACATTAATTACACCATTTTACATTTCCACCAGCAATGTAGGATAGTCCTGGTTTCTCCTGACCCTTGTGAGAATTTGTTTGTTTTTGTTTTTATAAACTTTGCTACTAATGCTGGGGTGAGGTGATATTGCATTGTTGTTTGATTTCCAGCTCCCTGAAGGCTCTCATATAGATTTTAAAAAAACTTTGAAACCTTACACATGGTCACTATGTGTCCACAGGCACTGACTCAATGACACTTAGCAACAACAACAACAATAGATAAAGATCAGAAACATGTCTTCATATAATTGTTGACCACTTGAATGTCTTCTTTGATGAAGTCTCTGTTCATGTTCTCTGTCCATTTGGTCTCCAACCATTAGGTTGTCTTTTTCTTGCAAAGGTGTTGTCGTTTTCTACAAATTTTAGAGATTAGTCCCTTGATTGATATGTGATTGCAAAAAAAATTTCTCAGTCTGTGGGCTTTTTTTTTACTCTTTTAGTGAAATCTTTTGATGCATATAACTGTCTAATTTTTCATAGTTCTCAGTTATTGATTTTGTCTTTTGCTTTCTGTATATTTTTAATTATGTTTGATAGTGTATCTATGGCATATATGAGAGCCCCTAAGTTAATGCTCTTTATAATTCTAGGTTTTACATTTATGTCTTCAATCCGCGTTGTGCTTGTTTTTGTTTACGGGTCTTTCCTATATGTGTCTTGTTTCATTTTTCTGCAGATGGATTTCCAGTTTTGCCAGCACTGTTTGTTAAAGAAACTATCTCTTTCCCGTTTAATGTGCTTTGGTCCTTTGTCAAAGATCAGCAATTGGATGTGGATGGATTTATTTCTGGGTTCTCAATTCTGTTTTATTGATCTATGTATCTGTCATTTTACTAATACCAGGCTGTTTTGACTATTTTGATTGTGTAGTAGATTTTGAGAGCAGGATGTGAGAGGCATCCAACTTTGTTCTTCTTAAGTAGTGCTTTGCTTATCTGAGATATTTTTCAATAGAGATATTTCAAAACATCCATTTTCACAATCATCTTCTTTTAATTGATGTATTTAGATTATTGACATTTAATATAACTATTGATAATGTGTGAATTTGTCTAACATTTTTTGTTTCCATTTCCCTTCTGTTTTTAATTTCTCCATTCTTGCCATTCTAGGAGTCATTTAAACATTTACTTGTATTCTATTTAATTTATCTAGTCCTGGTATGGTGCCAAAGGATAAGCACTGGACCTCAAGGTCAGTCACTTCAAACTCACCAGCCACTCCTGGGAAACGGTATACAGTGTAATTTTGAGTTGAAATTGGCTCCACAGAACTTAAAAACAATATTTCTATTATAATTCCTTGTTTATTTTTAGTGGAAGTTCTAAGTTGTATTGTATACATGTTTAACTATTTAAAATTTAAGGTAAAATTAAGATTTTAAGATTAACTATTTAAGGTAGAATTAAGATTTACCAATGAAAAGTGGAATGGAGAAAACTTACCACAATCTACATTCATTTATTTTTCCTCTTTTTGAGATATTATTGTTGTTATTAAGTGCCGTCGAGTCGATTCCAACCCATAGCGGCCCTGTATATGGTTTCCAAGGAGTGACTGGTTAGCCTGAACCACCGACCTAGTGATTCAAACAACTTTTCAGTCCAACGCATTAACCCACAGCACCCCACCAGTTATCATATATTACATCTACATATATTGAAAACCTCACTAAGCAATACCAATTTTTTTTATTTCAACTATCAAAAATCTTAAAGAACTCAAGAGGAGAAAAATAATATGTTATATTTACTCAGATATTAGATGTTGTGTCTGACTTTCCTTCATTCCTGGTATTCTAAATTTCCTTCTATTTGAAGAACTTCTTTTACCAATTATTTTAGAACAGGTCTAATGGTCAAAAATTCTTCTTCTTGATGTGTCTATCTGAGAATGTAGTAATTTAACCTTCATTTCTAGAGTATGTTTTCACTATATATGAAATACTTCATTGATAGTTCTTTTTGTTGGCTCCTTAAATCTGTTTTTCTGTTATCTTCTGACCATCATGGTTTTGGATGGAAAATTTATAATCATTTATCCACCTTTTAACTCTGACTACTTTCAATATTTTGTTTTAGTCTTTAGGTTTTAGCAGTTAGATTATGAGATTTATGGGCTTGAATTTCTTCAGGTTTTTCTGCATGAAGCCTATTTTAGCTTCTTGGATCTGTCATCTTATCTTATGCCTTTTGCCTACTTGGGGTACTTTTCAGCCATTCTTCTTCTTTTTTTTTTTTTTTTTTCCTGTATCTCATTCTCTTCTGTCATCCTGATGATATGAACACTATGCTTTTGGTCCTCATTCCAGAGCAGATGTTATTTTTAATATCTTTATAAATTATAAATACAGGAACTTTATTAATTTCATAAAGGGTCTCAACAACAAAAAAACATAACCACTTCTTAAACAGTGATCATTGTTTCTTCCTGATCATAAATGAATGAGCTAGATGTGTTTACCAGACCAAAATGAGAAACATTCTCTCTTTCAATTTGGAATTAAGTTAGAATAGGCAGTAAGCCAGTGGTGCTGCAATTCAGAACAAATCAAGGAGGCTGACAAGGTCATCTTCTACCATAAGGCAAAGAAAAGCAGAGTAATAGTCTTAGCATGAAAAAGAATAAAGAGAAAATCAGATGTGTGACTGTCTTTAGAGGATGAGAAATGGAGCTGGTGAGATGCATTGGCTTTAGTGGGAGTAGTCTGGGAAACTGTGTCAGTACATTGTCTCTGATTCTTGCTGAAGGGAATATTCAAATTAATTTGGTGGCCATTTCCATGACACTTCCTTCAAGGATTATTACTCGTAAAATGACCTTATCCCTTTTTTTTGCTCTGTTTACCATGTTCCTCATTTCTAATCTAACCTCATCCTAAGGTTCAAACAGGATCAAGAATACACTCAGTTGCACCCTCTTGACACATAGGTCCTGAAACATGAGTTTGCTTTCACTTGCTAAAATCATTGATCAAAAGTGCCCATTTTTAATTTTTATGACTTGTTTTTACAATAGCTTCTATTATCTAGAGTGGTTGTTGTTGTTGTTGTTGAGTACCGTGGAGTCGGTTCTGACTCATAGTGACACGGCATAGGGTTTCCAAGGCTGTAAATCTTTATGGGAGCAGGACACCTCATCTTTCTCCCACGGAACTGCTGATAGTTTTGAACTGCCAACATTGAGGTTGGTAGCCCGATTCGTAGCCACTATGCTACTAGAGTTCCTTATTGATGTTGTTGTTAGGTACCATCAAGTTGGTACCAACACATAGCAACCTTATGCACAGCAGAAGGAAACACTACCTGGCCCTAGGCCAACCTTACTACTGTTGCCACGCTTGGCCAATCCATCTCATTGAGGGTCTCCCTATTTCTCTGACCCTCCACCTTACCAAACATGATATCCTTCTCCAGTGACTGGTCCCTCCTGACAATATGTTCGAAGTATGAGAGACAAAGTTTGGAAATCTTGACTTCCAAGGAGCACTCAGGCTGCACTTCTTCCAAAACAGATCTATTGACAGCCCATGGCACTTTCAATATTCTCCTCAAACACCTAACTCAAAAACATCAATTCTTCTACCATCTTCCTTATTCACTATCCAGCTTTCACATGCATATGACATTATTGAAAATGCCATGGCTTAGGTCAGGTGCACCTTAGTCCTCAAGCTGATATCTTTGCTCTTCAA
>NW_006408591.1:10429940-10430505 GCF_000296735.1 Chrysochloris asiatica | reverse complement strand
GAATACTCATACTTCACAATGCTGTCCATAGCTTATCATGATCCACACAATCATTTATTGCCTAGTCAATAAAGCACAGGTAAACATCCTTCTGATATTCTCTGCTTTCAGCCAGGATCCATCGGACATCAGCAATGATATTCCTTGTTCCATGGCCTCTTCTGAATCCAGCTTGAACCTCTCGAAGTTCTTTGTTAATGTATGTTGTTGTTGTTGTTGTTATGTGCCATGGAGTCGGTTCCGACCTCCTCTTGGACCTCCTCATTTCTTCCATTTGCTTTATTATCTCTATGCTGGAGAGCAAGTTTCAGTGTCTCTTCTGGCATGCATTTTGACCTTTTCCTTCGTTCTTGTCTTCTCACTGACTTTTTGCTTTCTTCATGTATGATGTTCTTGATGTCATCCCACAACTCTTTTTATCTTCAGTCTTTAGTGTTTAATGTATCAAATATGTTCTTCAAGTGATCTCCAAATTCAGGTGGAATATATTCAAGGTCATATTTTGGCTCTTGTGGACTTGTTTTCATTTTCTTCAGCTTCAGTTTGAATTTGCATATGAGCAATT
>NW_006408591.1:10426860-10429510 GCF_000296735.1 Chrysochloris asiatica | reverse complement strand
CTAAGATGTCAATGTTTATGCTTGCCATTTCATTTTTGACAACTTACAATTTTCCCAGGTTCATACTTCGTACGTTCCATGTTCCTATTTTCAAACAGATGTTTACAGCTGTTTCTCTTCATTTTGAGTTGTGCCTCTTCAGCAAATGAAGGTCCCGCGGCTTTTCTCCCATCGGCTTTATTTCATTCACGTAATCACGGCAAACTCTACTTTGAGGAGGCAGCTCTTCTGCAGTCGCATTTTGAGTGCCTTCCAACTTGAGGGGCTCATTTTCCAGCACTATATCTGACAGTGTTTCTCTGCTATCCATAAGGTTTTCAGTGACTCAATATTCGGAAGTAGTTTGTCACTCCTTCTTCGTCTGTCTTCTTCTGGAAGCTTATCTGATACCTGTCCACCATGGGTAACTCTACTGTTATTTAAAATACTGGTGGCATAGCTTTCAGAATCACAGAAACTCATAAGCCACCACAGTAGGACAAACTGACAGATGAGTGGTGGATTATCTAGAGTATTCTGTATTTATACATTACCAGCACAACTGATAAATTCATACAGTCATGCCAATTCAATTTTATTGTTTATACATACTCAAATGAATAACTGTTTTCCACCATTTTATCCCCATGACAATATAAAGAAAAAAGATAAATTTTGGCATGAAACAGATGTGCCTTTTTATATAACAGAAAATTCTCATTTCTGTCATCAATAATGCCCACATTTCTTCAGATCCAGAATCTGTTTGCATTCTGGAAAGTTATCACTATCTCTGATTAGAATCCAGTAGTTTACCCCACAATAAGAAACTTTGAGTTGCCCTACTTTGGAGTCCAGGTACAGTGCTGTGGGCTGCAGTTTCAACTGCAATTGCTCCTCAGAAAACCCTATATAGGGTCACTATTGGATGGAACCTACTGGATGGCACTTAGCAACACCAACATGGTGCTTTGGAAGAATGTGCTGGACCACAAGGTCAGTTTGAACCCCAAGGTGGGCAGTTCAAATTCACCAGCCTTTCGTTGGAAACCCTATATGTAAGGGTGACTATGACTAGAAACTGACTCCATGGCACACCATCACCACCATACTGGCAAAGAATATTGTATTTTAGCTGCAGGTAATAGAAAGCCTAACTCAAATGATCATATATGCCAAAATGGCATTTATTGTCACTTGTGAATAGAAATATTATAGCTGTAGAGCTTATTCTGGTAGCACAGTGGTTACCAATCAGGTTGCTAACATCAAGGTCAGCAGTTCGAAACTACCAGTCATTCAGTAGGGGAAAGATGAGGGATTCTGTTCCCGTCAAGATTCAAATCTCAGAAACCCTATACAGGGTTGCTATGAGTCAGAACTGACTCCGTGACACATAACCACCACCACCAGAGCTTACTCAGGATAAAAAAATGATGTTACACAAGGACAGTCTCAGCCAAACTCACCTATTTGTGTTTGCTTCATTCTTAGAATATTTCTCTTGTGTTTCTATTATGACTGCATCAAATTCAGACCTTAATTCTTCTCAACTCTAAGCTGACAGGTAAATAATGAGTTACTTCCTCAGAATTTCTGGAAAAGTTTCATTTCATCAATGGTACTGAATAGGTCATGGGCACTCTTCTGATCCAACCACTGTTGGCCAAGGAATGAAAGATGCAAGGGGACTAAGACAGAGATCATATGCTCCATACCTGGACTAGAAATGGAATCAACTCAGAAAGAAATATAGAGCAGTGGATAACTCAGAGGAGAATTGGGAAACAGTTTAATAGAAGATTGATGAATGGATACTGGGCAGCCAAATCAATATATGTGTCTACCTTGGAAAACTAGAGATTATATGTATCCATCTGCATTAGCAGGTCCTGGATGAGCAACTGAAAAGTAAAGTTCACTAGGTTGAGGTTATTTATTTACTTATTTTTCTCCAATTCATACTTACATGACTATGTTGTTGTTGTTAAGTTAGCTCAAGTCGATTACACCTCATCATGACCCTGTATAGGGTTTCCAAGGAGCAGCTTGGACTTTGTGGTTCAAACCAGCCTTGTAGTTTCCAAGGAGCAGCTGACTTTGTGGTTCAAACCAGCCTTGTGGTCAAGTGCTTTATCTCACAGTACCACACCAGTAATCTTACATGAATATAGTATCTGGATTTTGGTATTTATTGTGGCCTTAATTTAGTCTGTGTTGTTATTTCCCACTTCTAACCATAAAATTCTATTCATAACAGCATATGATTTACTAAGGAATATATTTTGATAACACAAACTGAAGATTATAATCGGTTCTCACCAATAAATCATGGATCATATTTTAAATTTAAATTTATTTTTAATTTAGAGGTACATTTTTATGATGCTACATTTTATTATTACCTCACACTACAGTTTCTATTTTTACTTTTCGTCTGTAGTTACAATCTTCATTTTGTGATATCAAAATATCCTTCATGACAGTTAAATTAATCATCATATTGTGAAAATAATATTAAAATCCAAAATAAATGTAATGCTGAATAAATAATAATATAAATATAGCCACTTCTTAAGTCCTATATATATAAGTGTATATTGTTGTTGTTGTTGTTAAGTACCGTGGAGTCGGTTCTGACTCATAGTGACCCTGTACAGGGTTTCCGAAT
>NW_006408591.1:10417431-10426040 GCF_000296735.1 Chrysochloris asiatica | reverse complement strand
CAAAGTTGGTTTGAACTGCAAGGTTGGTGGTTCAAGCTCACCAGCTGCTTCTCCAAAACCTTATATAAGGTCGCTATGGGTAGGAATCGACTTGATGACACTTAAAACCAACAATATCTGGGTTGAGTCTAGGTGATATTGTCATGTGTGTTAGTCTCAGTTTGTTGTTTGCTGTTGTTAGTTCTCTGCCTAAAAAATTTCTTTTAGTATTTTTGTAAGGTTGTTTTGTTGAAAAAAAATTATTTTTATTTGTTTCTCTGATAATGATCTAATTTTAACATCATATTTGATGGACAAGTTTCCTGGATATCTGATTGTTGGTTGGCAATTAAAAAAAATTATTGTGATTGAGTGGAAGGTTTACAGAGCAGATGATCAGTTTCAAATTTAACAAATCATGTGCTTTTTTTCATTACAATGGTATCAATCCCCTCCATGTAATAGTATTTACTCTATCCATTCAACTCTTGCATTCCTCCCTGAGTTTCCCATTACCTTCATCTTTCATTTTCCAACTTCCCACTTACTGAATATTGCTTGTCCCACCACTCAAGTTAACATATGTCTATCCTCTACAGAGTGAGTAATTTTCCCTTCTCTCCCACTCCTCGTAAACATCGTAGAATGTTTCTTTAATCAAGGAAAAAACTTTTCTTAACTTTTTTACCACAGTGGTCTCATACAACACTTGTCCTTTTGTGATTGACTAATTTCACTCAGCATAATGTCCTCCAGGTTCTTTCATGTTGTAAAGTGTTTTGATGATCCATTGTTTTTCTTCAATGTTACCTAATATTCCACTAAGTGTATGTATGAAAGTTTGTTTAACCATTCTTCTGTTGATGGACATTTGTCTCCCTCTTTTTGCTATTGTGAGTTGTGCTGCATTGAACATTGCTGTTACTGTTAAGTGTTTTGGAGTCAGTTCTGACTCATAGTGACCCTATGTAGGGTTTCCAATGAGAAGCTGGAGGGTTTGAAGCACTGACGTTCTGGTTAGCAGTCCAGTAATTATACTTATCCTACAGTACCATGAGTGTGCATATTCCTGTCACACTCTTATTTTTTTAAAGTTACATACCAAATATTATTAGTTCATGTGATATTTCTAGTTCCAACTTTTTTTTTTTTTTAACCATATCATTTTCCACAGTTGTTATACCATTTTACAGTGCCACCAGCACTGTAGTAGGGTACCAGTCTTTCCACACCCTTGTCACCATTTGTTGCTTTTTGTTATTTTTAAATTTGTTATTAATGGTGTAGTAAGATGATATCTCATTGTTGTTTTGATTTGCACATCTTTAATGGCTAATGATAGTGAATATTTCTTCATATGTTTGTTGCCTGCCTGAATGTCTTCTTTGATGAAGTGTCTCTTCATGTTCTCTGCCCATGTTTTAATTAGATTATTTGTCTTCTTGTTGAGGCATTGAAGTGTTCTATAAATATTGGAGAGTAATCCTTTGTCTGATATGTCATTGCCAAACATTTGTTTCTTAGTCTATGGGTTCTCTTTAACTCTTTTGGAGAAATGTTTTAGTGCCCATAAGTGTATGATTTTTATCAGATCTCACTCATCTACTTTGTATTCTGCTTGTGTTTTCAGGTATGTTTGATAGTATATTTATGACATGTAACAGAGCCGTTAAGTTTGTCCTTAAGTTTTTCATTCATGATCTTTATAGTTTTAGGTTACATTTAGGACCCTATTCCACATTATTATTTTACATGGGGTGAGATATGAGTCTTGTTTCATTTTCTTCAAATGGATTTCCAGTTTTGCCAGCTCCATTAGTTGAAGAGATAATCTCTTTCCCTTTTCATATATTTTTGCCCTTCGTATAAGACAAAGTGATCATGAGTGGATAGATATACTTCTGAGTTTTCAATTCTGTTCCATTAATCCAAGTGTCTTTCATTGTACTAGTACCAAACTGTTTTGACTACTGTGGCTGTTTAGTAAGTTTTGAGATAGGGAAGTGAGAGATCTCCTATTTTATTCTTCTTAAATAATGCTTCCCTTATCTTGGGTCTCTTTCCTTTCCATATAAAGTTAGTGATTAGGCTTTGCATATCTTTAAATAATTGTGGTGGAACTGGATTGATATCACATTTTATTTTTAGATTGCTTTGGATACTATTGACATGTTAGATTTTTCTATCCATGAGCAGGATATATTCCTTCATGTGTGCAAGTCTGGCAAATTTTATCTTTCAGAGTGTTAATGTAGTTTCTTCCAACAACTCTTAGACAATATTCTCTGTTGTTGTTAATTGCTGTTGTTGTTAAGCAACCCTGTATAGGGTTTCCGAGGTGAGCTTGAACCACCAACTTTGCAGTACAAACTGACCTTGCAGTCACAGCACCAGGACACTGTTTTTAACCTTGTCCTAACCGGAAAGGAAACTGAAAAAGAAGCAGTGGAATACCCTCAACGAGTTTTGTTTTTATTTTGTTTCTTCTTGCTATGAAATTCCAACCACTTGTAATTTATTTCAAATGATGGTATAATAGATCATTCTTAGACTTTCTTCAGGTTTTTCCATCTTTTTTCTGTTTATTCCACTAGTAGATAGAAAACGAGAAATTTTTCTTCAAGCTCAGTATTTTGGCTTTTGATTAACCAATTCAATTCTATTTCTTTGCCTTTTCAGTGTATTATCTATTTTTGATGTCTTAATACTAATATTCTAGCTTTATAATTGTTTTTGAGCAATTTCTTTTTTTTTTTCATTTATTTTGTCAGTTTGCTTAATAAATTCTTCTATAGTTTTATCCATGTTTTAATCTAATTGATCTGCAGTTTTCTTGATAATCTCTCAATCCATGGAGGTTTCTGAAATAGCATTCCTTGAAAATCCAGGTAGTTCTAATACCATTTCTGGTGTTACACTTTCTGACCCTGCAATTTGGTAACATGTTTAAGACACTCTGTCATATTTCTTTCTGTAAACTGAAATTGCCTTTTTTCTTTAGAAGTTGTGATATCATTGTTGTTAGATATTTATGAGTTTGTACCATCTCATAATGACCCTATTCTTAACAAAATGAAACAATGCCCAATCCTGTGCTTACCTCACGGTCTTTGTTACGGTCGAGTCCATGGCTACAGCCACTGTGTCAATGGCCACTCATTAGGGGTCCGTCTCTTTTTCTCCAACCCTCCACTTTACCAAACATGATAGCCTTCTCCAGGAACTGATCTCTCTTGATAATATGTCCAAAGTATGAGAGATGAAGTCTGGCCATCATGGCTCTTAAAGAGCATTCTAGCTGTACTTCTTAAAACACAAATGTGTTTGTTCCTTTCACATTCCATGTTTTTCATAATATTCTACTCAAACGCCATAACACAAATGTATGAATTCGTCTAAGGTCTTCCTTATTCAATGTCTAACTTTCACATGAATATAAGGTATTGAAAATACCATGGTTTGGGTCAGGCAAACCTTAGATCTTAAACTGATATCTTTGCTCTACAACATTTTAAAGAAGTCTTATGTAACAAATTTGCATAATGTGATACATCATGTGATTTGACTGCTGCTTCCATGAGTATTGATGATTATTGCTAATGGCATTATTGAGTGCTTTTGAGTCAGTTCTGATCCTTAAAGACTCAGAATAGAGTTTCCCAGGACCAGTTAGTTACCTTGAACTGCCGACATTGAGGTTAAAACTGACTGTACAATAACAAACATATTATCCAAAGATTTCCTCATTCTGTTGGGTCACCTCTCTTTGGAATGGGCACAGATACGGATCTCTTCCAATCAGTTGTCCAGATACCTGTCTTGCAAATTTCTTGGCATAGATGAGTGAGTACCTCCAGTGCCACCTCACTGTCTTGAAAGATTTCAATTTTTTATTCCATCACTTCCTGGTATATTGTTCTTTGCCAATTCCTTCAATGCACCCTGGACTTCTTCCTTCAGTATCATTGGCTCTTGATCATATGCTACCTCTTGAAATTGTTGAACATTAACCATTTCCTTTTGGTACAGTGACTCTGTGTATTCCATCCATCTTCTCTTGATGCTTTCTGCATCATTCAATAATTTGCCCAGAGAATCTTTCAATAACAGAAGTCGAGGCTTGAATTTTTTCTTCAGTTCCCCCAGCTTGAGAATGCTGAATGTATTCTTCCTTTTTGGTTTTCTGATTCTAGATCTTTGCATATTTCACAGTAATATTTGACTTTGTGTTCTCGAGCTGACTGTTGAAATTTTCTGTTCAGCCCTTGGACCTCCTCATTTCTTCCATTTGCTTTAGCATCTCTACGCTGAAGAGCAAGTTTCAGTGTCTCTTCTTATATCCTTCTTTCTTGTCTTCTTAATGACTTTTGCTTTCTTCCTGTATGATGTTCTTGATGTCTTCCCACAACTCTCTGGTCTTTGGTCTTTAGTGTTTAATGTATCAAATCTGTTCTTCAGATGATGTCTAAATTCAGTTGGGATATATTCAGGGTCATATTTTGGCTGTTGTGCACTTGTTTTCATTTACCTCAGCTGCAGTTTGAATTTGCATATGAGTGACTGATGCTCTGTTCCACAATCTGCCCCTGGCCTTGTTTTGACTGATAACATGGAGCTTTTACACCATTTCTTTCCACAGATAAAGTCAATATGATTTCTGTGTATCCCATCTGGTCAGGTCCATGTGTATAATTGTCTCTTATGCTGTCTAAGGAAAATATTTGAAATGAACAAATCACATTGATTTTGCAGAATTCTTCATGCTATCTCCAGCATCATTTCTATCAACAAGGCCATATTTTCCAACTATTGATCCTTCCTCTTTGCTCCCAACATTTGCATTCCAATCATCAATAATGATCAACACATCTTGATTGCATGTTTGATCAATTTCAGATTAAAGAAGTTGGTAGAAGTCTTCTCTTTCATCCTCACTGGCTTTAGTGGTTTTGCACAAATTTGAATAATAGTGGTATTAACTGGTCTTCCCAGTAGGTGCATGGATATTATCCTAACACAGACAGTGTTGTACCTCATGACTGATCTGGATATGTTCTTTTTAACAATGAATGCAACATCATTCCTCTTCAATTTGTCATTCATGGTATAGTAAACCATGTGGTTGTTAGATTCAAAATGGCCAATACCAGTCCATTTCAGCTCACAAATGCCTAAGATATGAATGTTTATGTGTTCAATTTAATTTTTGACAATTTCCAATTTTTCTAGATTCACACTTCATATATTCCATGTGCCGATTATTAATGGATGTTTATAGCTGTTTCTCTTCATTTTGAGTTGTGCCCCATCAGCAAATGAAGGTCCTGTGGGCTTTTCTCCCATGGGCTTTACTGCATTTGCATCAGCAGGGTCAATTCTCTTTGAGGAGGCAGTTCATCCCCAGTCTCATTTTGAGTGTGTTCCAACCTGAAGGCTCATTTTCCAGCACTATCTCTGACAATTGTCTGGTGCTCTTCATGTTTCAATAGTCAGTGTTCTGATGCTGATAGTGTTACACTGCTATTCATAAGGTTTTCAGTGACTAAATATTTGGAAGAAGTTTGTTTCTCCTTCCTAGTCTGTCTTTGTCTGAAACTAGCTGAAACCTATCCACCATGGATGGCCCTGCTTTTAAAATGCCAGTGGCTTTGTTTCCAAAATCACAGCAATGTACAAACCTCCACAGTGTGACAAATTGACAGGTGAATAATGGAAACTGACTTAATTGTGCCTGAAATGCCATTTATTCTCCCATTATTATCATCCTTATCATAATAAAATATGGATGCATATAGAACAAGTTTATTCAGCTGTTAATTAAGGAACCACCTTTCCATGTTTGTTGAATTAAATGAAGAACAATTATGAGTCATAATACATGTAACTTTTCACTTGCACTCTTGTAGTTTGTATACTGTCAACTTTTAATTAGGACTATGATACGGATGTACTCTGCCAGCCTCTCTACACTACTTCAAGGAGAGTGGACAAAAGCATTAATTTTTTGTAGTTTAGACATGACTACTTAATTTTTGAATTTTAGACTTGCCTTACATAAGAGATTTAACAAGAGTCCTGTTAATGTACTGGATTACTAGATGGGCTGCTAACCACAAGGTCAGAAGTTAGAATCTACTAATCACTCAGCAAAAGGAAGATGAGGTTTTCTGATCCTGTGGAAACCATACACAACTCCACAACCTCCAATCACCATATTTTACAAACCGTGATGTCCTTCCCTTGGAACTATTCCCTCATGATAGCATGTCCAAAGTATATGAAACAAAGTCTTGTCATCATTGCTTCTAAAGATCATTCTGGTTTTACTTCTTCTGAGACAGACTTACTTGTTCTTCTGGCAGTTTGTGGTATAGTCAATATTTTTAATCAACACCATATTTCCATAAGTCAAATGCATCGATTTTCCTTATGTTTTCTTTATTTGTTGTCCAGCTTTCACATGCATATATGGCTGCTGAAAATACCATGGAGCTCTTTAGTCCTCAAAGTGACATCTTTGCCACTTAATGTCTTAAGAAGTCATTTGCAGCAGACTTGCTCAAGGTAATATGCTCTTTTATTTCTTGACTGCTGCTTCCATAGGCATTAATTGTGGATCCAAGGCAAATGAAATTCTAGACAACTTCAATCTCTTTTCTCTTTATCATGGTGTTTTTATTGGTACAGTTTGAGAAGATTTTTATTTTCTTTATATTGAAGTGTCATCCACACTGACAGCTGTAATTTTTTAAATCTCCATCAGTAAAGTGCTTCAAGTTCTTTTCACTTTTAACAGCAAGATTATGTCATCTGTATAATACAGGCTGTTAATAATTATTCACCCAACCTTGATGCCATGTTCTTCTTCATATAGTTGTATAATGCTTTCATTTTTGTGATGTGCTGTTGAGTCAGTTCCTATTCATAGAAACCCTGTATACGGTTTCCAAGGAGCAGCTGATGGGTTTGAACTGCCAACTCTGCAGTTAGCAGTTGAATGTTTATCCTACAATGTTATAACAGGACACCATAGTTAATGAAAATATATAAATGTCTAATTGCCACAAATTATTTTTTGTGACTGTTGGTATTTTGAACACAAAATAAGAACTAGGTATGTACTCATTTTATACTTATACAATTGTTTATGCTAGAAAATTATAGGATTGGTAGAATCAAAAGTATATTTGAAAGGCCATGTATTTCATAAGAAGGAACTACTGTATAATAGGTGGTATGTACAGACAGAGACTAATGATATACACACATTCCAAAAATCAACTATAATTATGCTAGAAGGAGTGAGGACCAATAATCTAAATGAAATGGCTTCTTATTTCCAATATAATTGGCACAGTTATAAGTTACAGAAATAATAGAATACAACAGACTGAAGCTGAGGAAATCATATCAGACAAAGAAAGTCCTGAGTAGGGGTCATTAATGTTAAATAAATATTCAACATCTACTTTCCACATATATTGAAATGCTAGCAGGCTGGATCCCAAAGGCCTAGAGACCTGACTCTCACAGAAGTGTGGTTTTGAATTAACAAAATATATGGAGCTCAGTAAAAATACTTTAGTTCTTAAACCCTGGGGCCAAATAAAGAAAAAAGGAAGATATGCAGATATTTGCAATGTTTCCTTTTCTATCCTACCCCAAGAAAAAAAAAAAAAAGAAAAGAAAAAATTGCAATGAATCTTCAATAAGACGATAAACTATGCACATTTTAGTTTTCATTTTATCATGTAAAATATATACCACAAAAAGATGACTATTTTCAACTTTTTTTTTTTTTTTTTTAATTTCAATGGACTGTATTTTTCAAACTCTTTACTGTGTGGAGGCTTACAAAACTTATCAGTTTTGCATTAAACACTCCATATGCATTTTGTTTTGTGCCATTGATTACAATCTCCACAATGAGGTAATACTCATCCTATTTCTTCCCTGGGCATCCCATTTCCATTTGTCCTTCTTTTCTATCTTTTCTTGTCTTCTGAATTGTATCCCTGACCAAATTCTGTCCTTTTGTTCTCATATAGTTGATTGTTCAAGGAATGCATACCTCTCTAGCATTATTGTCCTAGCATTTGTCTGAACAGTAAGACACAAGAGTGAGTTCAGTTCTAGGCCTGGAAAGCAACTTACCAGAGACTCAAGGGTTCCACTTATCTCTACTCAACCAGAGAGTCTAGTCTTTTTTATGATTTGGAGTTTTGTCCCATATTTTTCTCCTATTTTTTTAAAGACCTTCTAATATGATCCCTTTCAAAGTGGTTGGTACTGATAGCAAGGCACCCTCTAGTTCTGGCCTCAGAGTTCTAGAGCCTGGTATTCATGGGATCTATTAGTTTTTTTTTGGATAGTTATTTTCAATTTTATTCATTCTTTCTTTTGGACATGAAGAGATCAACAGTTGCACTTTATGTTGCAACTCACAGGTTTTTAAGACCCCAGTCACTACTCACCAGAATAGAATTTAAATCATTATCTTTATGGAATAAGATTGTTGTTGTTGTCAGGTGCCATCGAGTCGGAACCAACTCATAGTGACCCCATGCACAGCAGAATGAAAAAAATGTCCTATCCTGGGCCAAACTCACTACTTCTGCCACACTTGATGC
>NW_006408591.1:10414812-10415351 GCF_000296735.1 Chrysochloris asiatica | reverse complement strand
TGCTCTACTATATTCATAGATATATTTGCAGCATATGTAAATATATATGTAGAAATTTCCTTTGTCAATAAAAATATAGTTGTGGATATAGTTCCATTCACTTTTTCATAACTATCCAGCTTGAATTTCTATCTATGTATCCACTTGTAAATTATTGTTGTTACTGTTTTTATATATATATTTAACTTTCTTGTTAGTGATTCACCCTCCTATAATCTGCAATCTATGGTAGCTATGAAAAAACAAATATTTCAGTGTAGAAAACTTTCTTGATTTTATTCAGTAGTTGTCTTGTACAATATTTATCCTTTTATCACTGACTATTTAGCAAAGAAGAAGGACCAGTCGTTGGAAAATATGGCCTTGGTGACAAAAATGATGCTGGAGAATGCATGATAGTATTCTGCAAAACCAGTGATTTGTTTATTTCAAATACCTTCTTTAGACAGCTTAGCAGACAACTATATACATGGACCTCGCCAGATGGAACGCATAGAAATCTAATTGACTACATCTATGGAAAAAGATGGAAAAGCTCC
>NW_006408591.1:10412020-10413105 GCF_000296735.1 Chrysochloris asiatica | reverse complement strand
AAGTGCAGCCAGAGTGCTCCTTAGAGGCCAAGATGGCCAAACTTCGTCTCTCATACTTTGGATATATTGTCAGGAGGGAACAGTCACTGGAGAAGGATATCATGCTTGGTAAGATGGAGGGTCAGAGAAAAAGAGGAATACCCCCAACTAGATGGATTGGCCAGGTGGCAGCATTGATAGACTCAAGTGTGGCAGCGATAGTGAGGTTTGCCCAGTATTGGACATTGTTTCGTTCTGCTGTGCTTGGGGTCGCTATGAGTCGGTTCTGACTCGATGGCACCTAACAACAACAACAACAACATTTAGCATAATGCCTTCCATGGCTGAATATAGACTTTTATCAACCTGCTAAACTTCTCTGGTGTGGAACTGTAGGATAAGCATTAGACTACTAATCACAAGTCAGTGTTTCAAACCCACCAACCATTCTTCACATACCCTATATGGGGCCATTTTGAGTTTGAACCTATCTACGTATATACATATATACTTATGGAGCATGGTGGCTACATGTGGTAAGCACTGGACTATGAAACACAAGCTCAGTGATTTGAACCCAACAGCTAGCTATTCTACTGGTGAAAGACAATTTCTTTTTACTCTCACAAAAATTTAAACCCTCAGAATCCCTATATATGGCTGGTATCTTATTGACTGAAGGCACATAACAACAATATACATATGCATTTATTTACATAAGAATAGGCCTACATGGTATTGTTAAATGGCATGGAGCAAGTTCCAACCCATAACTACACTGTATAGAGTTTCTGAGGAGCAGCTGGTGAGTTTGAACTGCCCACCTTGTGAGTCAAACAAACTTTCAATCCAGAGCTAACCCCACAGTGCCACACCAGTACTCCATACCTTCCTATGTATGTACATGTGTGTGCTTATTGTTGTTGTTGTCAGGTGCCATCGAGTTGGAACCAAGTCATAGCAACCCCATGCACAGCAGAATGAAACAATGTCCGATCCTGGACCAACCTCACTACTGCTGCCACACTTGACGCCATCAATGATGCTACCTGGCTAATTCATCTCATTGGGGGTCTTCCTCTTTTTCTCTGACCCTCCATCTTACC
>NW_006408591.1:10408479-10410292 GCF_000296735.1 Chrysochloris asiatica | reverse complement strand
TCAGTGGAAATCTTTATAAGTTGCAATGCTTTTGATAAAATTTAAAAGTAACTTATATCTGCCTTCCAGAGTTAAGTTATAGTGGGTACTTTTCCTCATAGGTGGGTCCACTGTGCCTACTCTAGTTTACAAATTTCAGAAAACAGTCACAGCATTCAGGGTAAGAAAAGAATCTATATTTTTCCTTTGGGACCAGCAGTGTATTCTTGGACATCTTATATCTATTTCTTTCATCTTATCTCTATTTATTTCCCTCAAGAGAGAAATAGTTGTAATAAGTTCCTGAGACCATTACATTACCAGAGCATGATACGTTAAAGCTCACCTGGCCTCTGCCTTAGATACTCAAATATCAGCTGCACCTCAGGAGTTTCTGACTCAGCAGGTCAGGTGTAGGACGGAAGAATTTATATTCCAGATAGTTCCAGATGTTGATGCTTCTCCTGGTTTGAAGACCATAATACAAGAATCACTGGCTTACACATATACTTTCATTAGTCATGATTCACAGAGTCTTTATATATTACCTTATTGTATGTGGTATTTCCAAAACCACTTGAACTGTAAACATGTGCTATTGTTGTTGTTAAGTGCCATCAAGTCAGTTCTGACTCACATTGACCCTGTATAGGGTTTCTGAGGAGCAGATGTTGTGTTTAAGTCACTGAACTTGCAGTTCAACCCAACCTTGTGGTCCAGTGCATTATCCTACAACACCACACTAGGACTCCAACATGTAGTATAAAATAAAACAGAACAAAAGCCTATCAATAGCAAAATTAGTTTAGTGGACCTCACATTTTGACACTATGAAAATACTGATGCGCAAGATTATGTTTTCTGTTAACAAACTATCTTCAATTATGAAAACTATGTTATATAAACTATGTGCAGTTATGAAAAAAATTATGCTTTTCTATACAACTAATGGAGTCCTGATGTGGTGCTGTAGGATAAACATTGGACTACAAGGTCAGTTTGAACAGCAAGGTGAGCAGTTCAAACCTACCAGCTGCTCCTTGGAAACCCTATACAGGGTTGCTATGGGTCAGAAACAGCTCTACAGTACTTAACAACACAACATACAACTAATCTTTCTGACCTAAAGCAGTTAACTGTTTTATTTATTTTTATGGGCCAAGTATATGCTGGTGCTAGAGCTCTGGTAGAGTAGTGGTTACAAATCGGGCTGCGAACCACAAGGTCAACAGTTCGAAACTACCAGCTGTTCCATAGTAGAAAGATGAGGCTTTCTGCTCCCGTAAAGATTTATGGCCTCAGAAACCCTGTACAGGGTCACTATGAGTCAGAACTGACTCCACGGCATATAACAACCAACAAATGCTAATGTTAACTATTGCAGTGACTTTTTTTTTTCTTTGTGCCAAATTTAATTAATGTGTAAATTTTGTATTTGCTGTGCCAAATCTTGAATTATGTGTACATTTACATTTTGTACAATTTAATAATTATACTGTTAGAGAATATTCAGTGTGTCTGTAACAGTAGAGAATAGAGTACATTTTCTTCCAATAATGGATGAGAAACAAAATGTAACTTCAAGTATGGGCAAAATGTAGCCTATGTTTATTAAAACTTACAAGGGTTTGTTTCATTATTATGTATGAGAGAGCAATAGGATGAATAAATACATCTACTTTAAAAATAAATGTCCTGAATGAAGAACAAACAAGATGGTGGATTGGGTGGACGTATAGCAGAGAGCTCTGCCAACAACAACACAGAATACCTGACCAAGCAGGTTCAGGGGCTGGTCCCAGAACTCTGAACCACATATAAAGGAATACTTAGA
>NW_006408591.1:10403322-10405861 GCF_000296735.1 Chrysochloris asiatica | reverse complement strand
CTTTTAACTGATGGTATATGGAGGGGATTATAATCAATGCAATGAAACAAGTTATATGAATAAATAAATAAATAAATAAATAAATAAATAAATAAATGTCCTAAGGAACAACCAGGAAATTGCAAAGATTTCTATGGATGTTAAAATTAAGAGCAAGACCAAAAGAAGTGATTAATTCATCTTCCATGATTACAATTTCATATTTTGAGTCTTTTAATACCTTAGACTTTCCTCCCTTTAAATCTTTTCCTATTCAAACGTACCATAAGAGTATGGATGAAAACTAAACCAAGGGTTTAGTGGGGTGATTTATTTAAATAAAGGAGAAAGTGATTATCCCTCAACTTTAATGGGTACTGTGTATGAAAATTAAAGGTTATTGGATTGCATTCCCAAGGGGAATGGGGTCAAGAATGTACATTTATAAATTATAATGACAAGGGCCAATTTGGGAATCCCTAGAAGAGAAAGCTATACTTGGAATGTCCTTTACTCTTCTCTACCTTGCTTCTGACTCTAGTGCAACATTTCCTTTCAGAATAGGCCATAATGACTCAGTGTTGATGCTTAGATTCAAATTTAGTAACATATTTCAAAATAAACGTGACCATCTATATTCACTTTCAATGTGGTATACACTCTCCCAATGAAAATCACTACGCATCAGCATGTTATTGAGCATGCCCTTGAAAAATAAGACAAAAACTTTAACAGTTGAAAATGTCCTTTCACCTGAAAAAACATTCAGACTTTCTCAGTTTTAGCATGGAAATTCCCATAGCCCAGTAACTTCTCAGTTCTTGAAAAGTTGGTAACTATATTAGTAGTTGTGTAATTGAAAGTCCACGCTTCTTTCCCAGCCTGCTATGCACTATTGTTGTTAGGTACCATCAAGTGGCTTCCAATTTATAATGACTCTATATAGAATTTTCATGGAAAACTGATGGGTTTGAACTGCCAACCTTATGGTTAGCAGTCCAGTGTTTATCCTACTCCACATCAAGCTATATAATAGATGAAATAATAAAAACAGACAAACAAAATAACTTCAATCAAGAGCTGTGAGTGTTGTTTTTTTCCCTTTCTTTTTTGCACACAATATTCTTGTTTATATTCTGTTGACAGCCTCAACATGATTTTAATAACAAGAAACAAACACTAAATACCCATCACACTCATGAGTGACATGAGGGTAAATACCGTATTTAACTTTTCATGCCAATGTCTAGTCCAGTAACTGACACTGTTAGAGCTATTTAATAAAGTTTTGATGAATGAAAGAGGCTAGAGGATTTGAAAATTGTTTTCCATGTGCAACAAAGAAGTCATGTCTTTTTGTAAATCTGCCAATCATAAGCTATGTTTATACTATAAACTTCATGTCCAAACTAGGCTTGCTCCAAATGCTGTTCATAAAATGATACCTCTCTAATTTATCTGTCAGAAGAATTGTTGCCTTGTTAGAGAAGAGGATGATTATTGATTTTAAAGTTTGGCTTAGGGAAATAAAGAAATGCAGATACCTGAGTAAACAAGAATTAGGACACTCATATCAGTTTATATATATATATCTGTCAACAAGGATGCCAGTAACATCACATTAAGTTCAGGTAGCTTTCATTTGACTCCCAGTGACAACTGGGTAGCATTAGACAGTCATTCTGAAAAGTGGAAAAAATGTTTCTTTCCATGAAGGAGAAAAATACAGGACCAAATGTCACATTCAGACACCAAAGTGAACACTCAGCCTCAAGCCTTCCAAAGATTAATTTTTTTTTTTTTTTTTTTTTTTACAATTAAGAGGTTGGATGCGAAATTCTAACTCTCTTGAAACATATATATCAGCATAAGAAATATCAGCAATAAAATCTACTGTCACCATCTCATACCAATTGCAGTTATGTAGTTCCCAAAATACTCAGGAATACGTGTGTAAAAGTACCTGGGTAGGCAGGCATCAGCCTCTGAAGAGAACAGAATGGACTTTGAAGATGTAAATGCTATTCTTATTAAAATAAAAATTTAAAGGATAATATAAAAAACAGATAACTTAGTTACTGACAGTTTACATTGGTGTAGCTGATTTTTAATACTTTAGCTATAAATGACTCTGCTCCTTAACTCTTAATGTTTGATCTTGTACCAATCAAACAAACTCTTTTAATACATTTCAATTATCCATTAATGATTATGAGAAGTCTCTGGAAAATATCCTTTGAGCCACAGCCTTTCGACGCTGCTTTTCAATATTCTGTCACTCTTGACCACCACTCATATTTTTCCTTCACTCTGCCTACATCATGAAGTTCAACATCTTTACTATCTTTCTTTCACACAGCAATCATTTTGAAGCCTTTCTTTCAGCATTCCAGCTCTTCTTGCTCTGGCACCTGGGCTGGGCAGCTGACACAATGGGAATCCTCCCTCCATTTGAGGCTAGGTGCTAAAAGGTATGTTAATTAAGCTTGAGAAACCAAGTTGCAGTGGTGAGATTCGAACCTGCGAACTAGGATGTAAAGTTGCCTGAATGTCTGGAAAA
>NW_006408591.1:10400429-10402944 GCF_000296735.1 Chrysochloris asiatica | reverse complement strand
CACAACTATGTAGAGGTCAGACCCCGGTATTTTGGTATAGAAAGACAATTTATAAACCTTCTGCAAAAACTACTGTGATAGCACATGTTACATATTTAGAGAAAAGTCCATGGTCCTTTACTTTTGGAACTATAAAATAATCACCAAATAAGAAACAATTTTCTTTTTAAATTTTTTATTATGAATTAAGTGAAGATTTACAGAGAATATCGGTTTTCCATTCAACAATTTATGCACATTCTGTTTCATGTCGTTGACTGTAATCCCAATATAACAGCACTTATCCCACTTCCTGCGTGTGTTCTCATTTCCATTTGTCTTTATTTCCTACACATTCCTGCCTTATAAACGTCACCATTGGACAAATTCTGCTCTTTTGACCTCAAATTGTTGACTATTCTAAAGAATGAAACTTCCTTAGTGTTATTGTTCCCTTTAGAGATCTCTCTGTTATTTAGCTTAACAATGAATCATGGGTGTGAGTTTATCATCAAAACTAAAGATTGATAAGGTATACAGACTTCTTTCAGACTTCAGAAAGACTCCGGTCTTTCTCTGACCAATAAACCTGATATTATTTTATTATTTTAAGTTTTCTTACACATTTTTCTCCTACTCTATTTAGGGCCATTTGTTGTAGTGAGCAGTGGTATCCAGGAATCATCGAATTCTAGTTCCAAGGTGGTAGTGATTGAAGTGTATATGGTCCATCAATCTCTTGGACTAATTGTTTCAATGTTTCTTTAATTTTTTCCACATTTCTTTACTCCTGACAGGGAGAGACCAAAATACCACCAGAAATGATTACTCATGAGCTTTTAAGACCTCAATCGCTACTCATTAAATTTGAATGTGGAACATGGTGTTTGTAAACTAGGTTATACCAATTGACCTTGATGTCTCCCGCAACTATATTCCTCAAGTCTCTAGGATCGGAGATTCTTCCCTTTAGGTTTTTGGTTAAGAATAAGAAGAATGACATCACATTCTTGGCATACAGCATTTTAAAATACATATTGTACTATATGTTGTTATAAGATAATATCCACATACCTAAAAGGAATCCCAGTTAATATAACTTCTATTCAAATTTATCAGTCTCTAAGACAATGTGCTTGGTGATAGAGATAATGCAGGAAAACCCATGATAGAATTCTGCAAAACCAATTATTTGTTTATTTCAAATACCTTCTTTAGATAGCATAATAGACAACTATACACATGAACCTTGCTAGATGGAAAACAGAAATCGAATTGACTACCTCTGCGGAAACAGAAGATGGAAAATCTCCATATCATCAATGAAAACAAGGCCAGGGCAGACTGTAGCACAGACCATCAATTACTCATATGCAAATTCAAATTGAAGCAGAAGAAAATGAAAACAAGTCCACAAGAGCCAAAATATGACCTTGAATATATCCCACCTGAATTTAGAGAACATCTGTAGAACAGATTTAATACATTAAACACTAAAGATCAAAGACCAAAAGAGTTGTGGGATGATATAAAAAACATCATACATGAAGAAAGCAAAAAGTCATTGAGAAGACAAGAAAGAAGGAAAAGGTCAAAATGGATGTTAGAAGAGACACTGAAACTTGCTCTCCAGAGTAGAGATGCCAAAGCAAATGATAGAAATGAGGAGGTACAAGAGCTGAACAGAAAATTTGAAAGCTCAGCTCAAGAAGATACAGCCAAATATTACAACAAAATGTGCAAAGCACTGGAATCAGAGAACCAAAAAGGAAGAAATGCTCAGCATTCCTCAAGCTGGGGGAAGTGAAGAAAAAATTCCAGCCTTGACTTCCATTATTGAAAGATTTTCTGGGCAAATTACTGAACGATGCAGAAAGCATCACGAGAAAATGGATGGAATATACAGAGTCACTGTACCGAGAAGAAATGGTTAATGTGCAACCATTTCAAGAGTTAGCATATGATCAAGAGCCAATGATACCGAAGCAGGAAGTCCAAGGTACATTGAAGGAATTGACAAAAAAACAAGGCCCCAGGAATTAGTGGATTAAAAATTGATATCTATCAAGAAAGTGAGGCTGCACAATAGGCACTCACTCATCTCTGCCAAGAAATTTGGAAGACAACTATCTGGTCTACTGATTGGAAGAGATCCATATTTGTAACCATTCCAAAGATATCATCAGAATGTGGAAATCATCGGACAATCTCTTTGATATCTCATGTGACTAAAGTTTTGCTAAAGGTAATATAGAAACGGCTACAATCAACATTGACAGAGAACTTCCAGAGGTTCAAGCCAGATTCAGAAGAGGCTGGAGAATGAGAGATATCATTGCTGATGTCAAATGGATCTTGGCTGAAAGCAGAGAATATCAAAATCAGAAAGATGTTTACCTGTGGTTCATTAACTACGCAAAGGTTTTCGATTGTGTGGATCATGACAAGCTATGGACAACATTGAGACGTATGAGTATTCCGGAACACTTAATTGTACTCATGAGGAATCTGTACCTGGACCAAGAAGCAGATGTTC
>NW_006408591.1:10384798-10398129 GCF_000296735.1 Chrysochloris asiatica | reverse complement strand
CTCAAACGTAGCAACAAATGTGAGGTTGGCCCAGGATTGGGAAGTGTTTTGTTCTGCTGTGCACAGGGTAGCTGTGAGTCGGTACTGACTCAATGGCCCCTAACAACAACAACAACAACAACAACAACAAGACAATGTTGACGAAATTGAGGAATTCTGTTGGGGCTTTAGAATAAGCACTGGACTTCAAGGTTAGTTAGAATCGCAAGGTTGGTGGTTCAAACTTACCAGTCACTCCTCAGAAACCCTATATAGCATCACTACTTGAAGTCACATTGAACAACAATTTTTCAGTCTGAAATTTATTAAACATGCAATCAAGATGCCTTGACAATTACTCATGATTAGTATTTGAAAATTGAAAACAAAGAGGAAGGATCTATAGTTGGAAAATATGAACTTCGTGATAGAAAGGATACTTGAGAATGACATTATTTTTCATTGCAAATACCTTTTTTCAACATCTTTCATGATGGCACTCATCAGATTGAATACTTTGGAATAAAATTGAATGGGATAAATCTATGGAAAGTGATGATGGAGAAACTCAGTATCATAAGCCAATATAAGGTCAGAGACCAACCATAAGACAGATCATTAATTGTACATATGTAGTTTCAAGTTGAAGCTTAAGAAAATTAAAACAAGCCCAAAAGATACAAAATATGACCTTGAATTTGTCACACCTAGATTTAGAGATGATTTTATGAACAATTTTGATGCATTAGACACTAATGACTGAAAACCAGAGAAGTTGTGGAAAACATCAAGAATATCGTAAAGATAGCAAACATCATTAAAAGACAGGAAAGAAAGAACAGTCCAAAGTGAAAGTCAGAAAATACTCTGAAACTTGTTCTTAAAAAATATAGACTGAAAGCAATGATGAAGTAAAAGAACTGAACAGAAAATTTTAAAGGACAATTCATGAAGACAAAGTCAGGTATTAAAATGAAATGTTCAAAGACCTGGAATTAGAAAACCACAGGGAAGAATATGCTCAACATTTGTCAAGCTGAAAGAATTTAAGAAAAATAATAAAGCATATTGCAATATTGGAGGATTCTATGGAGAAAATACTAAATGATGCAATACACAGAGTGCTGAAAATAATTGGTCGATGTTCAATTATTTGGGAGGTAACATATGACCAAGTACCAACAATACTGAAAGAAGTCCAAGCTGCACTGAGGGCATTGTTGAGAAACCAGGGTCCAGGATGTGACAGAATAAAAAAGGAAATGTCTCAGGAAACTGATGCAGCACTGGAAGCACTCAGTTATCTATGTGAAGAAATTTGGAAGACAACTACCTGGTCAACTGATTAGAAGTGGTCATTTTTTGTGCCAATTCCAAAGAATGGTGACCAAGGGAATATGGAAATCATCAAACATTATCATTAATATCACATGCAAGTAAAATTGTGCTGAAGACAATTCAAAACAAATACAGCAGTACATCAATATAGAGTTGCCAGAAATTCAAACTGAATTCAGAAGAGAATTTGGAGCTGGGGATATCATTGCTGATTTCAGATGGACCTGGCTGGAAGTAGAGAATGCCAGAAAGATGATTATTTGTGCTTTATTGACTATGCAAAAGTATTTGATTTTGTGGAGCATGGTGAACAATGGATAACCTTCCAAATAATGAGTATTATGTATTAATTAGTTCATGAGGAACATATTGTTGTTGTTGTTAAGTGCCATTGAGTCAATTCCAACCCATAGCCACCCTGTATAGGATTTCCAAGGAGAAGCTGGTGAGCTTGAGCCACCAACCTTGCAATTTGATCGACTTTGCAGTCTGACGCATTAGCCCACAGCGCCACACCAGGACTCTGTATACATAAATCCAAAAGGCAGTTATTCTAACTGAACAAGGGAAAGTTGTATGTTTTAAAATCAGTAGAGTTATGCACCAGGGTTGTATTCTTTCACTATACTTATTGAATCTATATGCTGACAAAATAATTCCAGAAGCTGAATTTTATGAAAATGAAGTTGGCATCAGGTTTGGGAAAAGATTACTTAGGAACTTGTTAGAAATAGCTGACACAACCCTGCTTGCTGGAAGCAGAGGACTTAACATACTTACTGATGAAGATCAAAGACTACAACCTTCAGTATGGATTTCACCTCAATATAAAGAAAGCAAAAATCCTTACAACTGGACCAATAAATTGTTGGTAAGTGCTACAGAGTCAGTTCTAACTTATAGTGAGCCTGTATAGGTTTTCTGAGGAATGATTGGAGGGTTGAACTGCTGACCTTGCAGTTAGCAGCCCAGTGCTTATCCTATAGAGGAAACATCATGATAAATGGAGAAAAGATTGAAGTTGTCAAAGACTTCATTTTTCTTGGATTCATAATCAACACTAATGGAAGCAGCAATCAAGCAATTAAACAGCATATTGCATTAGGCAATTCTGCTCCAAAAGACCATTTTAAAATGTTAAAGAGCATAGATATATATCACTTTAAGGACTAAAATACTGATCTAAGCTATAGTCTTTCCAATTGCACTATATGCATGTGAACATTTTACAATGAATAAGGAAGACTGTAGACAAAACAATGCATTTGAATTACGGTGATGGCAAAGAATACCTAAAGTGCCATGGTCTGCCAGAAGAACAAACAAATCTATCTGTCTTGGAAAACTTATGGCCAGAATTGTACTTAAAAGCTAGGGTGATGAGACTTCATCTCTGTACTTTGGACATATAGTCAGAAAGGACAAGTCCTTAGAGAAGGACATCATGCTTGGAAAATGGAAGGTCAGCAAAAAAGAGGAAAACACCCAACCAGATGGATTGACACAGTGGCAACAATATATTAAAGTGATTATAAAAATGGTGCAGGAATGGCCAGTGTTTGTTCTAGTGTGTATCGATAGAGTCACTATAAGTCAAAATCAACTCAAAGGCATTTAGCAACAACACCAACAAACAACATTATTGCTGGAGTGGTATGATATTTCATCATTGTTTTGATTTATTCTCTCTAAAGGAGCTCTGGTAGCGTAGTGGTTACGAATCGGGCTGCGAACCTTAAGGTCAGCGGTTCGAAACTACCAGCCGCTCCGCGGGAGAAAGATGAGGCTTTCTACTCCCGTAAAGATTTACACCCTCGGAAACCCTGTACAGGGTCGCTATGGGTCGGAACTGACTCAACGGCACTTAACAACAACAACAACAACAATGGAGTTTTGGTGTGGCGCTCGCTGTGCGCTAATGCGTCAGACTGCAAATTTGCTTGAACTGCAAGGTCAGTGGTTCAAGTTTACCAGCTGCTCCTTGGGAACTTTATACAGGGTTGCTATGGATCAGAACTGACTCGATGGAACTTCACAACAACAGCAATGGCTAATGATTGTGAACATTTCTTCATGTGTTTGTTGGTCTCCTGAATGTCTTCTTTGATCAAATATTTGTTCATGTCCTTTTTCCACTTTTTAATTTGATTTTTTGTCTTTTTGCTGTTGAGGAGTTCCAGTTTTCTATAATTTTTTTAGATTAGTCCCATGTCGAATACGTCATTGTCAAATATTTCTTCTCAATTAATACTCTTTTGGAGGAGTATTTCATTTTCAGAAGGTCCCAATTGTCTAGTTTATCTTCTGCTGTTGATTTTGTATATTTTTGGTTGTGTCTGGAAGTCTATTTATGACTCAAATCCAGGCCCTGAAATTTGTCCTTATTTTTTTTTTTTGGTAAGTTATTTTGAGTTTTATTATTATTACTATTTGAACTCTGAATCTTGTTTCATCCTTCTCCAAATAGATATCCATCCAATTTCACCAGTATCATTTGATAAAGTGACTGTCTTTTCCCCAATTAATTTTATAAATTTGCAATTACAATCCTTGGTTGAAGATCAGCTATTCATAGATGGATGAATTTACCTTTGGGTTCTCAATGCTACCCTATTTGTCTAATTGACATTACAATCAAGATCAAGGTGTTTTGACTGCAATAGCTATATAGCATGTTTTGAAATCAGTATATAGGAGACGTCTTACTTTATTGTTTTTTTCAGTATTGCTTTACCTTTCCATATAAAGTTATTGGTTTTTATCTCCTTAAAGAATGTTAATGGTATCTGAATCAGGACTGCATAAAATCTATAGATTGCTTTGGGTAATATTGAACTTTTTATAAATGTTAAGTCTTCCTATCCATGAGTGTGGAGTCCTAGTATGGCACTGTGGGTTAATGCACTGGACTACAAAGTCAGTTTGAACCAAAGGTCAGTGTTTCAAGCTCAGCAGCTGCTCCTCAGAAACCCTGGACAGTGTTGCTATGGGTCGGAACCAACTCCAGGGCACTTAACAACAACAAAATAACAACAATCCATGAACACAGGATATTCTTCCATTTATATGTTGTTCTTGTTGTTAAGTGCCCTGGAGTAGGTTCCAACTCATAGCAACCCTGTATATGGTTTCTGAGGGACGGCTGGTGAGCTTGAATCGCCATCCTTGTGGTTCAAACCAACCTTGCAGTTCAGCACATTAACCCACAGTGTCACACCAAGACTCCAGTCCATTTATATAGGTTTTTCTTCATTTGTTGTAGTAGTGTTTTATAGTTTTCTTTGTATAAGTCTTTTGTATCTCTAGGTAGGTTTCTTTCTGAGTATCTTATCTTTTTGCTAGCTATTAGAAATGGTATCCCCTGGACCTGGCAGTATTTCTGTCTGTTGTGAATGGGGTCGCTGTGAGTTGGTACCAACTCAATGGCACCTAAAAACAACAACAACAATAAATGTTATTGATTTCCTTATTTGTTTTTCAGAGTTCCATTTGTTGGTATAAAGGAAACTGATAATTTTTTAATGTTGATATTTTACTCTACCACTTAGCAGAATCTTTCAGTTAGTTCAAGCAGTCTGAGTCCTAGGATTTTCTATGTATAGAATAATACCATCTGCAAATAAGGAGAGTTTTATGTCTTTCTTATCAACTTAAATACTTTTTTACTTAACTTTTTTCCTTAATGTCTAGGAGTTCCAATACAATATTAAACAGAAATGGTGGTAGAAGTCATCCTGGTTTGGCTCCCATTAACAAGGGGAATTCTTTCAGTATTTCTTCATTGAGAATAATGTTGGATACTGGAATTAAAAAAAAAAAAATTATTTGCAACACGTATTATATAAACTATAGGATATTATGAATCATTGGGCAGCACGATGGCTTGGTAGGATTAGCACTGGACTGCAACCCACAAAGTCAGAGTTTCTAGCCCACCAGAAGTTCAGTGGGAGAAAGATGAGGCTTTCTGATCCTGCAAAGATTTACAGCCTCAGAAATAGTATACAAGTGGCTAGAAGTTGTAACCAACACAGTGGCACTTAAAAACAAGAATCATCAGTTTTTTGTAGATTTACCTTCATTCCGCTGTATATAGGATCACTGTGAGTTAGAACTGACACAAGGGCACCTAATAACATCAGGCATGAAATCTTTCATTGTTTCTTGCAGACTCGTTTAGGAAAACAAACAGTAATAGGTCATTCTGATAAAGTGACTCCTATGGATGAAAGCAGATTTAAAATTTGGGGGTCTGCCTGTCCACTCATCTATCACGATGGTAAAACACTCAATGATACAGATGCCAGGATACTTCTACTCAGTTAAATCTAAATCAAACTGTGGAATTTATTCATTTAAACAGAAAACATAGTGATCTTCTGGAGATACTTTTGCTTTCCAAGGAGAAAATGAAGTCCTACCAAAAAACACCAAGTTTCCTAGGTGGCAGAAATGATTTGTGCTTAGCTGTAAATCTAAAGGTTGGTAATTTGAACCTAATCAATGGCACCAGGGGGGAAAAAAAAAAACTCCTGGAGATCTGCTTAGTAAAGATCACGGAAGTAAAGTACAGCTAAGAAAACCTTACGTAAGATTTGGGGTCATCATGGGTCACAATCGATTCAGTAGCAACAGGTTTTGTTTGTTTGGTGTTTTTTTGTTTTTTTTTTTTACCAAGAAAAACAGGCTTGGGAAAGTAGAGCGACATATTGCTAAAGCAAGAGTGTACTGAAAAAATGCTAAAGAAACAAAAGGAAAAATCGTAACTCTAGTCACTAGTCACAAAAGAAGAAAATTTAGACATACAAGGAATGAGAATTCCTTTTACCAAGCAGATGCTCTGGGTGAACATTTAAACTTGTGTTATTTTATGGAAATAATGTGTTCTGGGTAATAAGAGCTGTCACAAAAGTTACAGTGACATCTCTGTCACATTTTGACTATGAACTACATATAGAGTTTTAAAAAGCTGCTTTAATATTTTGTCTCTTTCACAAATGAACCATGACAGAATTATGTGGTTTGAGGGTGACAGTTGAAAAGTTTGGAAAGCTGAAGATTAAGAATTTGAGAAGGTCTGGTTTTTAGCAATTTTTTAATTGTGTAAGTGACAGCTACAATAATGCCAGCATTTCTGAGGGAATGAAAGAGTCAGTTATTCCATTCTTGCTCTGGTTCCATGGTCAAAAGCAGTTGGAGGTTATACCAGACCCAGAAAGTTCAGACCCAATCTTAGAAGGTTATTTACCTTTTCTACTTTTGACCATCAAAGACCTAGTACCAGGTTATCATTTCCAGAAAACATCTATGCCAGCAAAACCTGGAGATGTAGAGGGTGTTTTTTGTTTTGTTTTTTTTTTCCTTGTTCTTCTTCGTGAATTGTTAGTTGGTCTCCCAGCACATTTTGAATATAACCTTTTTAATCTCTGCATTTGCAATTAGGGATTAAAATTCCATTCCCAGAGCTATTCAGCAGATGGCATAGCATGAAAAAACTAGAGATATTTTTAAATTGTATTTATACAGAACACCAGATGAATTTGCCAACCTGTTTCTTCCTGAGTTTATACATTCACTAGTGAAAATTGATTGTTTAAGATGTAGATTTCATTTGTTGGGATTTAGCATTTTTATAGGATTTAAATCATCAATTAATCCATCTCTTCTGTTCAGCACAGTTGCTTTAAAATATGGACGTAGACTCTATACTTAAAGAAGCTGTACCTTAAAAAGAGTAAGTCACCTGTGCAAGGGTCACCAAGGTAAATCCTGGAAAGCCACATGATAATGAGATCAATAGGCCACTGGACCAATACATCTATTAAGTGCAATCTTTATCATATTACAGGCAATTTACTTGGTTTGCTTTAAGTAAGTTAAGATTTTCCTCTAGCTTTCTCCAAGAGCTTTTTTTTTTTTTTTTTTTTTTTTTTTTTTTTAACGTCCTACTGTTTTAAAATCTTTATGGACCTTTAATAAATCAAGAAAAGTAAACAAATCATAAATCTATACCTTGACTTTGTTTAAAAAGCTAGCATACCCAGGGAATTGTCTCTAGATGAAGAAATAAAGGATTACTGGTACCACAGAACCTTTCCTATGATCCTTCCCAGATTATTTCTTTCCTCAGGGTAATCACTATACTAATCCTAGCACCAAAGACTAATTTATGTCTTACTGAGTTTTATATAAATAGACTCATACAATATTTACTCTTTTGTGTCTAACTTCATTCACACATTATGTTTGAGATTCACCCACATTGCTATATGTAGGAGTATTTTGTTTATTTTCGGTTTTAATTTCAATATTAACTACCACAATTTATAAATTTTACTGTTGATGAACATATGGGGTATTTCTAGTTGGCAGTCAATACAAATAGTGTTTTTTGGTATGGTGATGTAGAATAAGCACTGGACTTCTAATCTCAAGATCAGCAATTCAAACCCACCAGTCACTCCTCGGAAACTCTCTGAAGGGTAACTCTGACTCAGAACTGATTTGATGGCACTCAACAACAACATGATCTCTCTTATAAATGTCTTTGCTTGAGCAGGAGTGCATTTCTGATAGAATTATACCTGTAAGTGAAATTACTGAGTCACAGTTTTCCAAAATGGTTATACCATCTTACATATCCACCAGCAATTTATGGCAGTTGCAGATTCTCAATATACTTGGTACACTCAACGTTGTCTGTCTTTTTTACTTTAGCAACCTGCTATTGTTATTGTTAAGTGCTGTTGAGTCAGTTCGACCTCATAGTGACCCAGTCTAAGCTTTCCTAGGAGCAGTTGATTGGTTAGAACTGCCAATCTTATGGCTCACAGTCCGGTGCTGATCCTAAAGCATCACCCTAGGAGTTCAACAATCTGGTAAAGATGTAGCAATTTCACTTTGTGGTTTTGATTTTCACTTTCTTGATAAATATTAACATTGAACACATATTCATGTTTATTGGTGATTTGCACAGTGCCTATTGAAGTCATGTGGCCATTATTTGATTGATTTTTCTTATGTATTGTAAACAATAATAAAAAATGAATCAAATTTATTCTGAATACCAATATTTTATAGAATGCATATATTGCAAATATTTTCTATACCTAGTGACTTACCTTTTCATTCTCTAAATTTGTAAATAGTTAACTGCCTCCTTTGCAGACCAGAAGATCTGAATGAAACCTGCCTACCATTACGGAACATTTTGAGAAAAATTCTAAAAATGAATCCTGATCAAAAGGGCAGAAGTGAGGAATAGAATTTCAAATTCTCACCAACCCCAGACTTTCTGGAGTCATAGAGGCTGATGAACCTCTGTAATTACTGCCATAAAATAACCTAAACTTAAGCCAAAAAATAACCCCTGAAGTGTTAAAACCAAATAATAATTTAGTTTAACTAGTAAAATATGTCTACCTTGAGTATTATGCTCATTAGAGAACTATCTACATACAATCAGAGTGACAACTACAACTACAAAGATTACGTAGAAACCATAGGGGACAGTGTGTTCATGCTAATGGAGGAGGAAAACTCAGAAAAGGAGGGTACAAATGTTTGTGCAATTTGAAGAATTTAATAAATGTCATTGAGTTAAGCACACAGAAACAGTTGGATTTGGTGTATGTTTTTCTGTATATATTCTCAACAACAACAAAATAATACGTATATATCCATGGTGGTGGTTATGTGCCGTGGTGTCAGTTTCAACACATAGCGACCCTGTATAAGGTTTCTGAGGTTGTAAATCTTTACGGGAGCAGGAAGCCTCATCTTTCTCCCATGGAATGGCTGGTAGTTTTTAATTGCTGACCGTGAGGTTATCAGCCCAACTTGTAACCACTACACTACCAGAGATCCTTAATATATAGCATAGTGGTTATGAATCATGTTGCTAACCTCAAGATCAGCAGTTCGAAACTACCAGCTGTTCCACAGGAGAAAGATGAGGCTTCCAGCTACCTTAAAGATTTACAGCCTTGGAAACCCTATACAGGGTTTCTATGAATCGGAACAGACTCAATGGCACTTAATAACAATAACAGGATGGTTAAACTAAGCCAAACCTGCTGTCATTAAGTTTATTCTGACTTATAGTGACCTTATATTAGGCTTCCCAAGACTGCATCTTTATGGAAGCAGACAGCCTCATCTTTCTCCTGCAGACTGATTTGTGAGTTTGAATTGCCAACCTTGCATCTAATGGCCCCTTACCTAATCTACAGTAACATTATTTTTTATTTAAAAGACTTTTGTGTCTCTTAAGTACACAATGTGTTTCCTATCTATATTATAAAATGTTTACTATTATCACTTCATATTTGAGCCAATAAACTAAATTTATTTTTGTACAGTGTCAAAGATGTCAGTTTGAGGACTAAGGTGCACCTGATCCAAGCTATGGTATTTTCAGTAGCCTAATATGCAGGTGAAAGTTGTACAGTGAATAAGGCAGATCATAGAAGAATTGATGCATTAGAGTTTTGGTGTTGGAGGGGAATCTTCAAAGTGCCATGGACTGCCTAAAGAATAAACAAATCCATATTGGAAGAAGTATAGCCAGATGAATAACACAAGAAGTACTCTTTAATAGCCAACATTACAAATTAAAAGAGTGTGATTTTTTTGTGACTCAGTAGAATTCTATGTTGTCAATGTCCTTAATAAAATTACTCAGTGGACAACCCTGCAAGATAATTTGTAAAACATGTCACTATTTTCTTGTTGTTGTTAGCAGCATTAAGTCAGCCCCAGAACTTAGAATACTTATTGATGAAGATCAAAGACCACAGCCTTTGGTATGGGCTGCACCTCAATGTAAAGGAATCAAAATCCTCACCACTGGATCCGTATAAATAACATCCATATAAATGGAGAAAAGATGGAAGTTGTCAATGACTTCATTTTGATTGGATCATCAACACTCATGAAAGCAGCAGTTAAGAAATCAAAAAACTTTAGCATTGGGCAAATTTCCTGCACAGGACATCTTTAAAGTGTTGAAGAGCAGAGATGTCAGCTTGAGACTAAGATGCATCTGACACAAGCCATGGAATTTTCAATAACCTCATATGCATGCAAAAGATAGCAGAAGAACTGATGCATTTGAGTTATGGCATTGGAGGAGAAAATTGAAAGTATCATAGACTACCAAAAGAACAATTAGGTCTATGTTGGACAAAGTACAACCAGAGTGCTCCTTTGAAGCCAGGATGGCCAGACTTCATCTCTTATACTTTGGACATATTGTCAGAAGCAAACAGTCACTGGAGAAGGATATCATGTTTGGTCATGTGGGAGAGTCAGAGAAAAAGAGGAAGACCCCCAGTGAGATAGATTGGCACAGTGGAAGTATCAGTTAGCTCAAGAATAGCAACGATTGTGAGGTTGGCCCAGGATCAGGCAGTGTTTCATTCTGCGCATAGGGTCTCTATAAGTCAATACTGACTAAATGGCACCTAACAACAATCTACCTATCTATCTCCCTAACTATCAATTTTGTGATCCCTTTCACCCAAGTTAATATGTGTCTGCCCTGGAGTTAGTAATTTACCTTTCTGTTACATAAACATGCCAGGCCCTTTTTAATAAGGAGCCACTGGGTAGGTGCAAATCTCCAAGCTTTAAGTTAGCAATATATTACAACCTGCTTTTATCACCAAAGATCTAATGGTCCCTCAGATTGCAAGTAACATTTAGGAAAGATTGCTACAGGCCTCTGTCTCTGTTTATATTAAAGCTCCACAACTTTCAGCTCTGTGGTCTTAGACAATTATTTAACCTTTCTAAGTCTCATCATCATCGGTTGTAAACTGGGAACCGCTACTTCCTAAGTGGTATGAAAATTATTATAATTTTCAACATTGAAATTTTTATTAAAATATTTCAATTAGGAAGAAAAGGAAGCTGGCATAATTAATTCAAAGTCATAGTATGGTACATATCTTCTTTTCTAACATCATATAAAACAACCCTCACTCTTTCTCCATTTTAGATACATAAAAGTATTATTTGTTTCCTAATTATGCCTAATTCATTCATTCTCTAATATTTACTAAGCACCTACTGTCTTTAAAAATACCAAATTACAGTAATGATACAACTTGGAGTCTGTCTGAAAGGAGTATATACAATACACCAAAATACTCTGGAAGTATATGAGTTCCTTCCCTTGCAATAGTTTTCTTTTGCCTTAATTATAGAACTTTTAGCAATGGGTCATACAGAGCAATTAGTCTTATATGTGGTAAATTCCACTGGGAAAAGAATGGTATCTTCTTTATCTTAGGCTCTTACTTATTTCTGGTTCTCCAAAAGCACTAGCTGTTTCTATCATCAGACATTATACTTACTTACCCATATAAGTAAGTCCTGGTGTGGCACTGTGTTAATACAGTCTGGTTAATACACCAGACTGCAGTCATTTGAACTGCAAGGTAGGTGGTTCAAGCTCATCAGATATTCTTTGGGACTCCTATACAGGGTCGCTATAGATGAGAACCAACTTGACCCCACTTAACAACAACAACCCATGTAAGAGAAATAATAATGCCTAAAAATATATGTGTTAGGAGTCCTGGAGTGACACTCTTAAGCTAAGCACTGGATTGCAAGGTCAGTTTGAACTGCAAGGTCACAATTCAAAGTTCCAGCCGCTCCTTGGAAACTTTGTATAGGTTTACTATGAGTCGGAACCAATTCAACAGCACTTCACAGCAAACATATTTTTAAAGGCTTTTTAGAGTTTATAAAACACTTTCTCTCGCACTTTTTCTTTTAACTACATGTATTAATATGTATTTATGTGAACTAAAAGAAACTTGTTTGAACAAGTTGCTAAATGTCACCAAAAGACAAAGGTGGGAAACTATATCAAACAAATTTCCACCTCCTGGCCCTTTGGTTTTTTCTACTATGATCCCATTACCTTCCAAGGACTGTCCTACAATTTGTCTGTTTTCAGATAGGGTATCAAAACATTTAGACAGAAGATTGGGAAGTTAGAAATGAAAACAATAGATCAGGAGAGTGAAAGATTTGCTACCTTCTTGAAAAAAGATGTAAAAGCTATCACTAGAAAGTCAGAAGGCTCAATTTAAAATGTGATTCAAATCAATAAACACAGTACTATTTAACTACTGAACTATAACCAAATTCAGCATCTTCTCACCTGTGTGAGCTGCCAACATGTTCAAATTTATATTGATAGCATTCAGGTTCAGAGCTATGCCCATCTTTCGTTAATAAAGATTATGATATTGGTTATTATACTCATAAAAGACTTGAATGGTTTCCATACTTCTTGGAAAAACACATATAAAATAGATCCATCATTGCACCAGACAAGCTCCTAGTTCAAAGCACTCTCTCACCAGATATTCTGCTCTTTCAATAGTATTGTTCTTGCCTTTCAGCCGGAGCCACCATCTTGCAGTAATCCCCCAAGATGTATACTTTAAACATGGAGGCAGAGATGATGACATGGAGAGATCGAGCAGCTGGGGACTCTGGACTCAGGGAGGAAACGGGGCTGTGTGCTGGTGGCAAGGTGGCAGGTTTGTGGGGTGTACCCTTTGGTTGTTGATGATGCATGGAGTGGATTGTAATCATTGCAATGAAATATGACAGGATGGATGTAAAGCTAATGTTACCCCATGTAAACTATCATATAATTCAAGTAAAAACTTAAAAAAAAAGTATACTACATATTTGAGTCTTCCACCAATCCTGATGCCATGTTTGTCTTCATATCACCCAGTTTCTCAAATTGTTTGTTCAGCATACAGGTTAAATAAGTATGGGGAAAGAATACAACCTTGTCACACACCTTTCTTAATTTTAAAACATTCAGTGTTCCCATGTTCTGTTTGAACTGTCTCTTGGTGCATGTACAGATTCATCATGAGCACAAATAAGTGTTCTGGGAATACTCATATTTTGCACTGTTGTCCATAGCATGTCATGATCCATATAATTGAAAGTATTTTTGAATACTTTATTGTGAAAGT
>NW_006408591.1:10383292-10384358 GCF_000296735.1 Chrysochloris asiatica | reverse complement strand
CCTTTTGGTACAGTGACTCTTTGTATTCCTTCCATCTCTCTTGATGCTTTCTGCATCATTCAATTTGCCCAGAGAATCTTTCAATAATGAAAGTCAATGATTGAATTTTTTTCCTCCAGTTCCCCCAGCTGGAGAAATGCTGAGTGTGTTCTTCCTTTTTGGTTTTCTGATTCCAGAGTTTTTCACATTTTTTTGTAATATTTGGTTTTATCTTCTCGAGCTGATATTTGAAAATTTATGTTCAGCTCTTGTGCCTCTTCATTTCTTCCATTTTCTTTAGCATGTCTATGCTGGAGAACAAGTTTCAGTGTCTCTTCTGACATCCATTTTGACCTTTTCCTTCTTTCTTGTCTTCTTAATGACTTTTTGCTTTTTTCACGTATGATATTCTTGCTGTCACCCCACAACTCTTCTGGTGTTTGGTATTTGGTGTTTAATGTAACAATCTGTTCTTCAAATGATCTCTAAATTCAAGTGGGATATATTCATGTTCATATTTTGGCTCATATGGACTTATTTTCATTTTCTTCAGTTTCATTTTGAATTTGCATATGAGTAATTGATGGTCTGTTCCATAGTCTGCTCCTGACCTTGTTTTGACTGATGATTCGGAGCTTTTCCGTTGTCTCTTTCCACAGATGTAGTCAATTTGATTTCTATGTATTCCATCTGGTGAGGTCCTTGTGTATTGTCATCTCTTATGCTGTCTAAAGAAGGTACTCGAAATGAACAAATAATTGGTTTGCAGAATTCTCTCATGCGTTCTCCAGCACAATTTCTATCACCAAGGCAATATTTTCCAACCACTGATCCTTCCTTTTTGTTCCCGGTAATGATCAATACATCTTGATTGCATGTTTGATCAATTTCAAATTGAAGTCGGTAGAATTCTTCTATTTCATCCTAACTGGCTTTAGCTGTTGGTGTGTAAATTTGAATAATACTGGCATTAACTCGTCTTCCCTGTAGGCACATGGATATTATCCTATCACAGACAGTGTTGTACTTTATGACAATGAATGCAACACCATTCATCTTCAATTAGTAATTCCATGCATAGTAAACC
>NW_006408591.1:10381382-10382643 GCF_000296735.1 Chrysochloris asiatica | reverse complement strand
TGCCATGGGCTGCCAAAAGAACCAACAGATCCATTTTGGAAGAAGTGCAGCCAGAGTGCTCCTTGGAGGCCAAGATGGCAAAACTGCGTCTCTCATGCTTTGGACATATTGTCAGGAGGGACCAGCTGCTGGAGAAGGCTACCATCTTTGGTAAGGTGGAGGGTTAGAGAAAACGAGGAAGACCCACAACGAAATTGGTTGGCCAAGTGGCAGCATTGATGGACTCAAGCGTTGCAATAGTAGTAAGGTGGGTCCAGGATCAGGCAGTGTTTCATTCTGCTGTGCATAAAGTTGCTATTAGTCGGTACCATCTCAATGGCACTTAAAACAAAAACAACAACAACAACACATATTTGAGGAAACCTGTAAGTACTGATTGTCTATAAATATCTCTCTTTCAAGCACCTGAATTTTTTTGCTGCTGTTATTATGATTATTTGTGGTAAAGAACCTTCAAATCCATAAGTACTTGGAAAACAATGTAGCCTACAAACACCCACTAAATGTTGCTTTTTATTCTACCTCCACTAATTTACACATACATTTTCTAAAATAAACATCATCACCAGGTGGTTTCTCCAAGCTCTCTCAGTTGTTAATTATCAGTTTATGTGATGGGTCTAAAACTAAGCATTGAGCCAGATTTATTGCTGTGGGCACAAGTCTGTATGCATAACATATCAGCTCTGTTGGCCAATTGGCAGTTCCTTTTGTTTGCACACTCTTCCAATTACTTCCAGGTCATTAGGCCCATCTTGAGTAGACATTTTACTGTCATTAAGAAAAGTGGTAAAATGTCATTCAGTGATTTTCATAACTGCAACAATAAATTGGGGGAGGTGTCAACAAGAAAAATTTATAAGCATTGAATATGAGCTGTATTTTATAAGAAAAAATATTCAAAAACTATTAAGAAAAAAATCAGCATTTCCATACATTGATGATGGGTATTTCTTTTTCATTCAACAAAAATATATTGAGACTTATGATATGGTGGCAGCTGAGCAGAGTCGGGTAGGAATGGCTCCGTGGGGGAGGGGCTGAAAACCAAGGGATGCTGCTCTCATGGAACAGCACTAGAGCTTTGGATCCAGCATAAGGGTCAGAGCATCAGTTTCCCACAACCGTCAATGGGAAAATCATGATATAAAGGAAAATATTGCAATTTAGAAATTGGTCAAGACATGGGACTCCCTCTGCAGCCATCCCATGTGGGTAAAAATCAGAGAGTGGGGCTACAGCCAGACCAGCACAGGGAACC
>NW_006408591.1:10378076-10380545 GCF_000296735.1 Chrysochloris asiatica | reverse complement strand
TGCAAAAAGGAAAGCCTATTCCTGATCACATTCACCAGGAGACACCCAGTAAGCTTAATAACACAGCAAACATACATTTAAGCATTAAAAACCAACACAGCTACTGGAAATGACAAACAAAAAACAACAAAAGATATCAAAACATGTCCAAAAACAGAAAAGAGTAACTGAGACAAATGAGCTTCAGACAGACAAAGCTTTCTAGAAGAGAAAGAACAGGTTTTGGATTTGCCTGAAAAGGAATTCAGAAGAATGCTATGGAAACAAATCCAAATGTTCCAACAACTTGTGGAGGAAAACAAGGAAAAAGTCAGGAATGTAATACAAGAGCAATCAAACAAGATCAATACAGCATTGGAAACAATTCAAAACCTTCAAAAAGAGGTCCAGGTGATTATTAATAATAAAATATCAGAAGTGGACAATATACTGAAAGGGGAAAGAAGCAAATTGAAGAGATGGAATCCAGAGCCAGCAAGCTGGAAGACAAATCTCTCAATACTGCTAAGTTAGAAGGACAAGTAGAAAAAAAAATATAAAAAGTACTGAAGAGAGTCTAAGATTCATGCTGATAATATGAAGCAGAACAACTTAAGAATTATTGGCATTCCAGAACAGGAAGAATCAGAGAAGTCCACAGAGGAAATAGTGGAAGAGTTTCTGGAAGAAAATTTCCCCAACATCTTGAAAGATGAGAAGATAAACATTCAAGAAGTCGAATGTACCCCAAGAAGGATAGATCCCAAAAGAAAATCACCAAGACATATAATAATCAAGCTCTCCAAAATCAAAGACAAGAAGAGAATCCTAAAAGCAGCCAAGGAAAATAGAAATGTTATTTACAAAGGCAAGCAAATCAGATTAAGCTCTTTTCATAAAGCAGAAACCACATAGGCATGAAGGCAATGGGGAGACATATACAAAATCCTAAAAGAAAAAAACTGCCAACCAAGAACATCTATCCAGCAAAACAGTCAATCAAATACAATGGTGCATTTAAAACATTACAGGTTAAATAGAAGCTAAGAGATTTTGTCAAAGCTAATCCAGCACTTCAAATCATCCTAAAGGGAGTTATTTGGACTGAAAACCAATAAGAACAGACAACAACCAGAGATTGACAGGCATGTCAACACTACCTAAAACCCAGTCAATAGATAGCATTGTTTAGTACAGAACAAAATTACAACAATGAATTAAAAGAAGCTGGGGAGGACAACTGAAGATCAAAATAATAACAATGACAAAAAAGGGAAAAATTTAGAAACAGAGATCCAGGTGGTGAGGCTGTCAGGTAGATGACAGGATACAATAGATTCTCTTAAATGGAGAGAATAGTTAATGGACTATAAGGTAACCCCAAAGAAAGTTAATGCTTCACAACTTACCATGAAAATGAATTTCCAAGCTAAACAATCAATCATGAATACTAAGAAAAATCTGACAAGATATAGCACACAAAATATAATCTCAGCACAAGAAGGCATGCAGAACAAAGGAACGAACAGCACTAACAAAAAATCACATAATGGCTGCAATTAATTCATACCTATTGAAAATTACATTGAATGTCAATGGATTGAATGCACCAGTGAATAGACAGAGATTGGCAGAATGGATAAGAAAACAAAACCCTTCAATGTGCTGCCTGCAAGAGACATACCTTACACACAAAGACAAAAAGAGACTAAAAGTTAAAGGATGGAAAATAATATACCAAGCTAACTGCAACAATAAACAAGCAGGAGTGGTAATTCTAATCTCTGATAAAGAAAAATTTAAGACAAAAACCAGCATAAGAGATAAAGAAGGACACTATCTCATGATCAAAGGGCCAAATGAGCAACACAGCATAAACATATTAAACATCTACGCTCCCAATGAAAGAGCACCAAGATATATGAAGCAAACCTTACTAGAATTGAAGAAAGAAATAGATAAATCTACAATTACAGGGGGAGATTTTAATATGCCACTTTCAAAAAGGGACAGAACAACCAGAAAGAAACTTGACAAAGTTACAAAGGAACTAAACAACAGAATCAACCAAGTTGACCTCATAGATGTGTACAGAATGTTCAACCCAACAATAGCAGTATATACATTCTTCTTCTCTAGTGCATATGGAACATTCTCCAGAACTGATCATATGTTAGGTCACAAAGCAAACCTGAGTAAATTTACAAACATCAAAATGCTACAAACTATCTTTTCAGACCACAATGCTTTAAAACTAGAAATCAACAATAAGAAGACCAAGGAAATAAAGTCAAATACATGAAAACTGAATAACACCCTGCTGTAAAGTGACTGGATAAAAGAAGAAATCAAACATGAATTCACAAATTCCTAGAAACCAATGAGAATGAAAATAGAACATAACAAAATCTTTGGGACATGGTGAAAGTGGTGCTGAAAGGACAATTTATTGCCACAAATGCACACATGCAAAAAAAGGAAAGAACCAAA
>NW_006408591.1:10374030-10377976 GCF_000296735.1 Chrysochloris asiatica | reverse complement strand
TTGTATCATCTGCATATCGCAGGTTGTTAATGAGTCTTCCTCCAATCATGATGCCACGTTTTTCTTCATAGAACCCAGCTTCTCGTATTATTTGCTCAGAATACAGGTTGAATAAGTATTGTAAAAGAATACTTCCTTGTTGCACACCTTTAAAATTTTAAACCATTCAGTGTTCCCATGTTCTATTTGAACAACTGCTTCTTGATCCAGGTACAGATTCCTCATGAACACAATTAAGTGTTCCAGAATACTCATACTTTGCAGCTTGTCTTGATAAACACAATTGAAAGCCTTTGCATTGTTAATAAAGCACATATAAACATTTTTCTGGTGCTCTCTGTTTTCAGCCAAGATCCATCGGACATCAGCAATGATATCCCTCATTCCACATCCTCTTCTGAATCTGGTTTGTACCTCTAGAAATTCTCTGTCAATGTATGATTGTAGCATCCAAATTGACAAAGAGGCAATAAAACTCTCTCTATTTGAAGATGATATGATCCTATACATAGAAAACCCCAAAGACTCAGTAAAAAAAGCTACTGGACATCCTTGGAAAATTCAGCAAAGTGGCAGGATAGAAGATCATTATAAAAATATCAGCTGGATTCCTCTATAGTGACAATGACAGCCCTGAAAAGGACATTAGGAAAGCAATACTATTTACAATAGCCACACAAAGGATGAAATATTTAGGAATAAACATAACCAGAAAAGCAAAGGACCTATACAAAGAGAATTACAAAACACTACTAAAAGAATCCAAAAGAGATTTACAGAAGTGTAGGAACATACCATGTTCCTGGATAGGAAGACTCAATGTCATGAAACTGTCAATAGTGCCCAAAGCAGTTTGCACATATAATGCAGTTCCAATCCAGATTTCAACAACATTATTCAAAGAGATGGAAAAGATAATTACACACTTTATATGTAAAGGAAAGAGTCCCAGGGTAAGCAAAGCACTGCCTAAGAAGAAGAATAAGGTTGGAAGCTTCTCAAGGTTGGAAGCCTCTCACTCTCTCATTTCAAAATTTATTACATGGCTACAGTGGTCAAAACAGCCTGGTACTGGTACAAAGAAAGATACATTGATCAATGGAACATAATTGAGACTCCAGGAATTAACCCATCCACATAAAGCCAAGTATTTTTGACAAAGTACCAAGGTATATTGCATCAGGAAGAGATAGTCCCTTTAACAGGTGGTGCTGGCAGAACTGGAAGGCAATATGCAAAAGATTGAAATAAGACCTATACCTCACGCCCTATACAAAAACGAATTCAGCATAGATTAAAGACCTAAATGTGAATCGGTAAATTATGAAGATCATCAATGAAAAAATAGCGACAAATGTGAGGGCTCTAAATCAGGGCATACGCAGACTACCAAACATTTTGAAAACTACACAAACAAAAGTAGACAAAATAGATGATTGGGACATACTAAAAATTAAAAACTTATGTGCATCCAAACACTTCACCAGAAGAGTAAAAAGGGAACCCACAGAATGGAAAAAAATCTTTTGTAATGACTCATCAGATAAGGGACTCATTTCTAAATTATATAGGAAACTAAACACCTCTACAAGTAAAAGACAAATAACCCAATTAAAAAATGGGCACAGGACATAAACAGACACTTCACCAAGGAGGAGATCCAAGCAGCCAACAAACATATGAAGAAATGTTCATGATCACTAGCCATTAGAGAGATCAAAACAAAAATGAGATATCATTTCACACCAGCAATAACAGCAAAGATAAAAATAATAGAAGACATTAAATGCTGGTGAGGATGCGGAGAGACTGGGACCCTCCTACATTGTTGATGGGATTGCAAAATGGCCCAACCACTCTGGAAAGCAATATGGCACTTCTTCAGAAGGCTGGAAATAGAAATATCTTACGATCCAGCAATTCTTCTACTTGGTATTTACCCACAAGAAATACGAACCTTAACACAAGTAGATATATGCACACCAATGTTCATAGCAGCACTATTTACAATAGCAAAAAGATGGAGACCGTCTAAGTGTCCATCAATGAAAGAATGGATAAACAAACTGTGGTACATACACACAATGGAATACTACGCTACTTTGAAGAACAACAAAGAAGCTGCAAGTCACCACATAACATGGATAAACCTTGAGGACATTATGCTGAGTGAAATTATTCAGTCACAAAAGGAGAAATACTGTATAGGACCATTACTGTAAAAAACTGAGAAAAAGAATCCACTCAAAAGAGGAAGAAAAACAACTGTATATATAATTCCTGATCACCGGGATATATGGGATGAGAGGAGGTGAGGGAGGTAGCAGAAAATAGAGCACATGGTAGATAATAGACACAGGAAAGCTTGGGTTGGGGGGTTAGGAATACACAAGAAGAGGGAGGTGAATGGAAAAACACAGAATGGAAAGCAGTTAGGCAGGTTCGCATGGGCTAAGTGGGACAGAGGTCATTGATGATGTATGCACAATCTTGGAGCAACAGGGCTTCGGGATAGATGGATTGAGGCATGATTTGAAAGGGTAAAAGAGGGGAATAATATTAAGATTCTTGGCTGTCTTTTGAATCTTGGCTTCCCTTGACTACCTTTGTGAAATAGACACTTGGAGGTTGGGGAAAGGAGTAGCCAGAAACATCACAATAGAAAGCTTGTAAGTCTGTCTTCAGCCTATAACTCATTGGAATACCTTAAGGAGGCTAGAAATCACCTAGTGAAAGAGACCTCCTGTGGAGCTTCTGCATTGCATAAGACCATAGGTGGAAACCAGAATCCCATCCAGAATTGTCTGAGGTGGGAAATTTCCACTGGAAAGGATGAGTAGACCAGCCTGGAGAGGCTAGAAGAACAAAAGATATTTTGTGAAGAAAGACCAGCAGGAAAAATCAGAAACAATAATGGCAGTATGATTGATTCCTGCAATAACAACTAAGTTGTTCACCCGGGAACCATCAAGGCAAGTGGTTATGTCCCCTCAAAGCAAACTACCTTCCAAGACTAAGACTCAAGGGACATACATGAGCAGGCATGTGGTCTGGCTGTTGACCACGTTGATCACCGATAAGAGGAAGAGGGGGAAAAACAGCAATGAAGTTGGTATCAAAGTTGGGCCACATTCAATAGACTCCTGTGAACCCGGGAGGAGACCTTGATGGCCAGCAGTTACAGCATGACCCAGGGACTCCTGGGCCCAGAGGCAGTTACATGGTCGCAAAGGACTAGAGCAGAGAGTGAAGCATCCAGATGATAGGAAATGAGGGGAGACACACAAGAACACCCATACTTGCAGATAATACCTACTTGACCTGGCTTTGATGGCTGGATGATCAGAACTCGACTAGAAGAAAAAAGAAGAGGGAAGAAAAAAAAAAAAAAAAAAAAAAGAGTAACCCACTACAATTGGATGAACTTTACTATATGTATGGATGCTTGTTGTTGTTAGGTGCTATCGAGTCTGTACTGACTAATAGAGACCTTATGCACAACAGAACGAAACACGGCCCAATCCTGGGCCAACGTCACTACTGTTGCCATGCTTGAGTCCATCATTGTTGCCACTTGGACAATCCATTTCATTGGGGAGTCTTCCTCTTTTTCTCTGACCCTCCACCTTACCAAACATGATATCCTTCTCCAGTGACTGATGATGTATGCACATCAGTCCCTCCTGACAATATGTCCAAAGTATGAGAGAAGAAGTTTGGCCATCTTGACCTCTACGAAGCACTCTGGTTGCGCTTCTTCCAAAACAGATCTGTTGGTTCTTTTGGCTGCCCATGGCACTTTCAATATTCTCCTCCAACACCATAACCCAAAAACAGCTTTCGCATGCATATGAGGTCATTGAAAATACCACGGCTTGGGTCAGGCGCACCTTAGTCCTCAAGCTGACATCTTTGCTCTTCAACACGTTAAAAAGTTCCTGCGCAG
>NW_006408591.1:10368979-10373105 GCF_000296735.1 Chrysochloris asiatica | reverse complement strand
ACTTTCTTGAAAGATTTCAATTTTTATTCCATCAAAGGATGTATGGATGTAGGAGTTCAAAAAAGGGAACAAATCTTTACAGCAAGGATCACACCCACCCCCTCGGTACACAGGGCTGACAGAGATGGACAGCTTAGACATTGGCTGTCTAAATTGGGAGGGATGGGTTATAAAGACAAGAAGTTACTGGATTACAAGCTTTCAAGAGGGAGCCTAGTTCCATATCGGGCACGGGTAGGTAGAACCTCCACTGGATGATTTACAATCTGTTGAGACTAGGCTGGCAAGAAGAAATGGAGATATGACTCTTGTGGTACAATAGTGAGCAACTGCCATTAGGACTGACTGTGACAATTGGAAATGTAGAAGTAGATGTTTTTTGACAAAAGAAGGGGAGTGGTTGATTTTGCAGCCCAGGAGTGGAGGTCCCTGGGACCATCAAGTGAGAACAGCGGAGAGCAGAACCCTATCCAGAAAGGCAGTGACACCAGAGATGGAGACAGAGAAGATGATATGGACAGATGGAACAGCTGGGACACGAGACTCAGAGAGGGAGAGGGGCTGTGTGCTGTAGGCCGGGGGGCAGGCCTGTGGGTGTACCCTTTGGTTATTTGATGATGCATGGAGTGGATTGTGATTATTGCAATGAAATGAAATATGATAGGATGAATGTAAAACTGATGTTCTCCCATGTAAATCCACATAATTCACAGTAAAAACATATATATTGAGTGTCCCTATGTGACAGATACTGTTCTAGGTATTAGTGGATAGCACTCTGTAAGACAGGCTAGACTCCTGAACTTCCAAAATTTATTCTCAAGTGGGATGAGCTAGAAAAATGGACAGATGAACCAAAATGTACTAGTTAGCAATAATGGTTTTGAAGAAAATCAAAGTAGGTGATATTATAGAAATGATCAGTGGCCTAATATTTCTTGACTTCAGGGAGCTTACCTTCTAGTTGAAAGAGAGAGGTAATAAGGAGATATTTTAAAATTATAAGTACTATCAAGAAAATGTGGTGTGGTGAAGAAGATAATCAATATGAAGCAGGGATTGTTGTTGCTGTTGTTATGTGCCATCAAGTTAATACCGGTTCATAGAGTTTCCTCATAGGGTTTCTGAGGAGCGGCTGGTGAGCTTGAACCACTGACTCTGTGGTTCAAACTGACCTTGCAGTTCAACTCATTAGCCCTCAGCACCACACCTACTATTTTATAGAAAGCAGTGTGATAAATGAAAGATGACTGCAAATTCTTGGCCACTCCTTGCATTGAACATTGGCTGTCCTTAGTGACTAGCTTGACCAAGATAATGTAGTGAATATGATGTTCTTCTCAGACTTCTCAGACTAAGTCATAAAAAGCCTTAAAGCTTTTGCTTAGGTCCCTTGAAGCAATCTCTTAGCGAGTCTTGCAGCACAATACTAGAGACACCATGTGTAGGTACTCTGTTCTCGTAGACAGCTTCTTTAATGACTTTAATCCCAATGATATCCTCTATCCCAGTACTCACACACTTGTGAATACATTTTGCCCTCACTTAAATGTAAGCTGGGCCTAGTGACTCACTTCTAACAAATAGAATACCAAACTATGATAGGATGTGACATGCAAAGTTAGGTTATAAAATACCATAGCTTTTGGTTTACTTGACTGCTCTTATTGTCTCTCTCTCCCAGTACTCTTAATCTGGAAGAAGAATCGTGCTCCCATGATATAAAACAGCCCATGGAAAGTGCCATTTGTCAAAGATCTAATGTCTCTGGCCAACAACAGCAAGGACTTAAGATCTGCTAACATTTACAGGAATGAACTCTTTCCCCATGTAAGATTTGAGGTGACTGAATCTCCAGACACCATGACTACAGCCTTGTGAGTGACTCTGAGCCAGACCCTAGCTCAGCTGTACTTAGATTGTTGACCCACAGAAACTGTAACATAAGAAAGTCTGTTGTATATTGAATAATTGTTATCAGGACTGATTGGGAGGGTCAGAAATGTAAAGGTAGACATTTTTTGTAACAAAAGGAGAGAAGGGGTTGTCTTTGCTTTCTAGGAGCGGAGGCCCCTGGGACCATCAAGGGAGAAGAGCAGAGAGCGGGACCCTACCCAGAGAAGCAGTGATGCCTGAAATGGAGCCAGAGATGATGACGTGGAGCGATGGAGCAGCTGGAGACTTTAGATCCAGAGAGGGAGAGCGACTGTGTGCTGAAGACCTGGGAGGTACAGGGGGGAAGGATTGCATGGAGGGGATTGTAACCATGGCAATGAGAGACAATATACGATAGAATGAATGTAAAACTAATGTTCTCCCATGTAAACTATCACATAATTCACAATAAAACATTAAAAAAAAAGATAGAAAGTCTGTTGTTAAGTTACTAGGATTTTATGGTAGTTAGTTACATAGCAACTGGGAGCTAACTAACAATCCTAACTGAGACCAGTCTTCCATTTATCTTTGCTGAGGTACCAGGAATGTAAGTGAAGTGATTTTGAACTCTCAAATGAAGCTATGCACTAACTGGATGCCAATGAATAACCACTGGCAATGTCACTTGCAATAGAAGATTCATGTTGTCCAGAGAAGTATAGAATCAAATGAAAAGAGATGAGCTCAGAGAGAAAACAGTATAGCAGATCATGAAGGCCATTGAAACACATGGCTTATACTCTAAGTAAACTACAGGGTTTTGGACAGTACCCCATAGAATAATCTGTCATGAACACCTGCCTCTAGTCCTACTCCCTTCATCTATGATAAAAACCAAACTCAGCACCCACTGTCATCTAGTTCATTCCAACTCATACTGTCCGTATGCAGGGTTTCCAAGGTTGTAAATCTTTATGCAGCAGAAAACCTCCTTTTCCTCCTATAGAGAGCCTAGTGGATTTGAATTGCTGACCTTGTCATTAGCAGCCCAAAGTGTAATCCACTATGCTACCAGGGTTCCTTTCCATGTCCAAAGGGTGAGAGTCACAAGCCTACATAAGATTATGAAGCCACTAACAACCAGCCATTTTCAGACTTACCCAAAGAAAATAATAGTTCATGGATATCAGAGTCTATGTGTGGCCCATGCCTTCAACTCTTCCCATCTCTCTTCTTTGCCTGGCCATATTTGCAGTTCAGCACTGATGCTTTCATTTTTGGAGTGTTTACATTAACTTGAAGTTGTTAACCTAGTTGTGTGGCAGAATGTTTCAGACAGTGCCAGAGGCTATAAATAAATAACAGTTATTTCAGGTCTGCCTAGCAAACAAGCACAGGGATTCTACTGAGACCCCAGAGACTATGAATACTGCAATGCTGAACACCTCAAACAGGACTAAAAGTGGATATTTTCAAGGAATACTAAGTAGAGTCACTCCAGTTGACACAGTTATGTCTCCCATCAACATATGTCCTCTAACTGCCATAGAGACCAGTAAATAAACTTCTCTGTCTGTCATACCCTCTTGGAATAACTCACAGCTAATCTGAGCCCAACTATAACATCTTAACACCCTGATTTTTGTTTCTCTTCTTGAACTTTAGCTGTTTATAAGCAGCCAAAACAAAACAAGTATTTTGGATATTGTTGTTTTAAATATATGCTAACATCTAAAGTAGTGGGTCCAATTTTTTTTTTTTTTTCAAAGTAGGGAGAGCTTTTTTTTTTTATAAAGGTAACTATAAATCAGTATGCATGTTTGGCATTTCAACGTTCTTCACATGTATAACTCAGTGACAATAATTGTATTTATCACGATGTGCAACCATTTCTTGCTTACAATTTTTTCTATCACTCTTAAAAGAAGCTCATGGAAGAACTTATTATTATTTTTATTTTTAACATCTCACTAATAGCTGTAACATAACTTTATAAAATTTGCAAAATGGAGATGAAATTTTCAACTTCATACATGTATTGAGGGAGTGCAGTGGCTCTGTAGGATAAGCATTGAACTACCAACCACAAAGTTGGTGGTTTGAGTCCACTGTTTAACCACAGGATAAAGATGAAGATTTCTGTTCCCATAAATATTTACAGCCTGAGACATAACAAACTCGTAAGTGAGCTAATACTAGGATGTCCACAACTTGTCTATCAGTTTGTCCTACTGTGGTGGCTAGTTAG
>NW_006408591.1:10365068-10366230 GCF_000296735.1 Chrysochloris asiatica | reverse complement strand
CACAAGACCTTTTTAAAGTGTTGAAGAGCAAAGATGTCAGCTTGAAGAGTAAGGTGTACCTGACACATGCCATGAGGTATTTTCAATAACCTCATATGCATGCAAAAGTTGGACAGTGGTGAATAAGGAAGATCTTAGAAGAATTGATGCTTTTGAGTTATGGTGTCAGAGGAGATTACTAAAAGTACCATGGGCTGCCAAAAGAACCAATAGATCTCTTTTGGAAGAAGTTCATCCAGAGTGTTCCTTGGAACCCAAGATGGCCAAACTTCATCTCTCCTACTTTGGGAATATTGTCAGGAGGGACCAGTCACTGGAGAAGGATAACATGTTTGGTAACGTGGAGGGTCAGAGAAGAAGAGGAAGACCCAAACAAGATGAATTGGCCAAGTGGCAGCATCGATGGAATCAAGCGTTGCAACAGTAGTGAGGTTGGCCCAGGATGGAGCAGTGATCCGTTCTGCTTGCATAAGGTCATTATGGGTTGGTCTGACTCTATGTCACCTAAAAGCAACAACAACAATACTAGAAAGTGCTTAGGAAGTGTTTGGTCTATGTTGTTGATTTTGTTGTTGCTGTTAAGTACCGTGGATTTGGTTCCAACTCATAGTGACCATGCACAGGGTTTCCGAGGCGGTAAATCTTTACTGGAGCAGAAAGACTCATCTTTCTCCAATGGAATGGCTGGTAATTTTGAACTGCTGACCTTGAGGTTAGCAGCCCGATTCTTAACCAGTATGCTACCAGAGCTCCTTTGGTTTTAGGTGCAGTTAAGCGAGTTCTGACTCACAGCAACCTTGTGCACAGAAAAACACTGCCTGATCCTGTACCATCATCACAATTTTTGTCATGTTTGAATCTGCTGTTGCAGCCACTGTGTCAATCCATCCTAGTGAAGGTCTTCCTCTTTTGTTGAAACTCCATTTTGTTAAGCATGATGTCCTATTCCAAGAACTGGTCTTTCTTATAAATATGTCCAAACACTAGAGAAGAAGTCTTAACAACATTTATATATGGTGTTGTTGTTGTTGTTGTTGTTGTTGTTGTTACGTGCCGTGGAGTCGATTCCGACTCATAGCGACCCTGTACAGGGTTTCCGAGGCTGTAAATCTTTAGGGGAGCAGAAAGCCTCATCTTTCTCCCGCGGAGCAGCTGGTAGTTT
>NW_006408591.1:10337236-10363473 GCF_000296735.1 Chrysochloris asiatica | reverse complement strand
GTTATTGTTAAGTGCTGTAGAGTCAGTTCTGTGTAGAGTTTCCAAGGAATGACTGATGGGTTTTGGGTTTGAACCATCAAGTTTGAGGTTAGCAGTCCTGTGCCTATCTCACAATCATTGCTAAGCTTTGGCCCATTGCTGCTGCCACTGTGCCACTTTATGTCCTTGGGGATTTTATTCTTCTCTGATCCACAACTTTAGCAAGCAAGATGGCTTTCTTCAGAGAGTGGTCTCTCCTGATGATATGTACAAAGTATGAAAAATGAAGTATGGCCATTCTGGCTTCTAAGGAGCATTCTGACTGTATTTCATCCAAAATAGTTTTATTTTTACTTCTGACAGTCAATAGTACTTATAACATTCTCCTCCAACCATAACTCAAATGCATCAATTCTTCTTCTACAGTGTTCTTTATTCATTGATGAACTTTCACATGCATATTTGGCTATTTAAAATGCCATGATTTGGGTCAGGCACCCCTTCATCCTCAAACTAACATCTTTGCTCTTGAACACATTAAAAAGGTCTTGTGCAGCAGATTTGCTTAGTGCACTATGTTATTTGATTTTTTGACTGTCACTTCTATGAGTATTGATGGTTGATCTGAGAAAAATGAAGTCTTTGACAATCTCAATTTTTTCTCTATGTATCTTGATGTTGTTTATTGGTCCAGTTCTGACATTGAGGTGTAATCCATACCGAAATCTATGATCTCGGATTTTCATCAGTAAGTATTTAAATCCTTTTTGCTTACATCCAGCATATCACAGGTTTTTAATTAATGTTCCTCCAGTCTTGCCAGCGTGTTGTTCTTCATGTAATCCAGCTTCTCAGATTATTTGCTCTGCGTACAGATTGAATAAATATGGAGAAAGAATACAACTCTTGTGCACACCATTCCTGATTTTAAACATTCAGTGTTCCCTTGTTCAGACAGAACACTGAATGGTTAGTCTATGTACGGGTTACTCTTGAGCACAATTAAGTGTTCCGGACAACTTATTCTTCACAATGTTGTCTATAGCTTGCCATAATCCACACCATCAAAAGTCTTTATGCAATCAATAAAGTACAGGTTAACATCTTTCTGGTATTCTCAGCTCTCAGCCAAAAACTATCTGATGCCAGCAATGATATCCCTTATTCCATATCCCTGTCTGAATACAGCTTGAACCTCTAGCAGTTCCCTGTCATTGTACTTCTGTAGCCATTTTTAAATGATCTTTAGCAAAATTTTATTTGAATATGATATTAATGATATTGTCCAATGATTTCTGCATTCTCTTGATTTACTTTGGATGTCTTCCCATCAGTTGGCCAGGTAGCTAGCTGTCTTACAATTTTTTTCTCAGAGATGGGTGAATGACCCCAGTGCTGCATGATTTTGTTGAAAGATTTCAATTTGTATTCCATCATTTCCTAGAGCTTCATTCTTTGCCAATGCCTTCCGGGTACTTTGGACTTCTTCCTTCAGTATCATTGGTTCTTGTTCATGTGCTTCCTCTTTACATGGTTGAACACCAACCATTTATTTTTGGTATAATGACTCTGTGTTACTTCCAAGTTGACATGTAACATTAATGGTTACATTAATGCCTCTGGAAGTCTCACTTACTGGAATGTAATTTAAAACTACATTGTGTTTTGTTTTTAAATGCAGAAAATTTAAATTTGGAACTCTTTACCAACAAAAATGAAAACACAAAAAATGTCTTTCAAATGCACTCTCAATTAGATAGCAAATTCAAGTAATCAGAACATTCCTTATTTTGGAGTTTAGTTTATAATAATACCATTCCATTGAAGTACCTCAGTATACAAACTGGAATCCATTGCTTAAAATATTTACATATAAAAAAAGACATTGTTGTGGAGTCAATTCATGGTACAATGGGTTAAACACTGGACAGCTAACAGAAAAGTCATTGATTCAAATCTACCAGCTGCTCCATGGGAGAAAGATAAAGCAGTCAGCTTCTGCAACTATTTGAAGCCTTAAAACCTTGAAGGAGCAGATATTCTCTGCCCTGTAAGGTCACACTATAAATTGGAATTGTCTCAATGGCAGATGGCAGGGTTTGGGGTTTGGGGTTACATATATATATATATATATATAGTTGGTGGTTATGTACCATGGAGTTGGTTTACAGGAACAAAAAGCCTCATCTTTCTCCCACAGAACAGTTCGTAGTTTCGAACTGCTGTCTCTGAGGCTGCAACCACTATGCTACTAGAATATGTGTATATATATTTATATATGTTGTTATGTGCCTTGGAGTCGGTTCTGACTCATAGCGACCCTGCACAGGGTTTCCAAGGCTGTAAGTCTTTATGGGAGCAGAAAGCCACATCTTTCTCCTGTGGAACAGCTGGTAATTTTGAACTGCTGACCTTGAGGTTCACAACCCGATTCTTAACCACTACGCTACCAGATCTCTCTCTCTCTCTCTCTCTCTCTCTCTCTCTATATATATATATATATATATATATATATATATAACCTTCAAAAAGTTTGTGGAAAAATAGAATTTAAATTTCATGGCACTCCATCTTTTTACAAAATGTCATCTAACATATAACCTAAGAGCCCTGGGATTAGGTTGTTGTGTGAGTTCTGACTCAGAGGGACTGTTTATAGAATTTCTGAGGAGCAGCTAATAAGTTTGAACTGCCAATCATGTGGTTCACATTCAGTTTTGATCCTAAAGCCACATCAGGAGTCCTAGGTAAGGGTTGCTGTTGTTAAATACCGTTGAGTAGGTTCCAACCCATAGTGACCCTGTATAGGGTTTCCAAAGAGAAGCTGGTGAGCTTGAACTGCTGACCCTGCAGTTCAAACGACTTTGCAGTCTGGCACATTTGCTCACAGCACCACACCAGGACTCAGGGAAAGGTTAAGTTATACAATTTTCTCCTCTAATAGATTTCTAATCCTTTATATCCATGTAATGCATTTATAGAAAAATAACATCTGTCTACTCTGGTCTAATTGTTAGTCTATAAATTAATTTCAAATCAAAATTGAAGTACTGATTTATAACTTAACATTTATTAAATACTCATGTCAAAGGGAAAGTGGTGGAGAAAAAGAGTTGCAAATATCACTTAACCCACATTCACAAATTTAGCCAGGAAATCACATTATGTACTATGTTTAAGGCAAAGTCTTAATTAGTTAATATGTTATAGTTGATTTGGTCTACTTTAATTTTATTAACATGCTTTAGGATTTACATTTGCATGGTACTAGGATAAGCTTTGATCTGTGAACTCCATGATTAAAGCTCTGACAATGATTTACAGCCTCAGAAACCCTATACAGAGGATCACTATGAGTTAGGAACAATTCAAAGGCACTTACCAACAACAAGAGGCTCTCCACTAGAAAGAAATACCCTCCAATGGATTGATTATATAAAAGTTTGTGGAAAACACACTGTAACATTTTGAGGGAAAATAATGGGGGTATGTAAATACATCTTACTGTGGCAACTATTTATTGCACAGTTAATAAATGAGTTCATTATAAAAATCTTTTTTGTAACCATTTTCACATCTGCCTTTCTCAGTAACATACAAGTTCCTAAAAGAGCAAACAAGGTGCAAAATTTAATGCTATCATGATACGTAATCACAAAGAAAAATTCTACCTAATGAGCAAAATTGATTCTTGGTGTGTTACTATAGGATGAGCACCACAAGGTCAGCAGTTCAAACCCACTAGTTGCTCCTCAGAAATCCTGTATAGGGTTTCTATGAGTCAGAATGGACTAGAAGATACTAACAACAATGAACAAAGTAATATATTGCAGTTAATCTTCAATACTGAATATAAAACAATATATTGACCTTTTTTTTTTTTTTTTTTCTCTGAATGGTTACTCATAGTTGTTTGAAGACCACACCTTTGTTCTTCTGCTTATCTGGGAATGATCATGTTCCTTCTGCTATTTACAGACTGAGATTGGGCTAGCAATGCTCCACCCAGATTTTTACTCTAAGAAACTTGATGGTATGGACGTATTAATTATCTTTCCTATTACCAATTAAATTAAATACAAATTAAATTAAATGCAAATTCAAACAGGAAAAATAAAATCCAGTTTCTTCCAACACAAATCTTAGTTTTTAGCCTAATGCACTTCACAATTATTGAGTTGCTATGGTGGCAGGCACTTTGAACAGTATGCCTCATAGTAAATAAAGATCATTCAAAATGACTAATTAACCAGTAGATTGATGTTGTTGTTGTTAAATACCATTAAGCTGTTTACCACTCTTAACAATCATATATAAGAGGAAAGCTGTTATTTCAATTTTCAGGTGAGAACCACAACTTTCCTTGCAGATTTTATATCTTATTATTGTTGTTAAGTGCCATTGAGTCGGTTCTGACTCATAGCATCCTTGTATAGGGTTTCCGAGCAACAGTTAGTGAGATTCAATTGCCGATCTTGATCTTCAAACCAACTTTGCAGTGCAGCTTATTAATCCACAAGGCCACACTAGGACTCCAGATATATAAATACACATGAAATGGGAGAGGAAGGGACAAAACAAAAGACGAAAGCTTCTACCAGAAACTATACAATGTCCAATCAGGACTTTATTTCAAAAAACATATTAAAGACTACAAAGATTCCTTGAACCTCTTAGTTACCTGAGTACCAATTACTGCTGCCTTTCTAATATCCATCCAGTATCTAGCCTTTCATGGGTCAGTTGTTTGTGATGTACATGAAAAAGTGCAGTCATTGGTACTTTAGTCATAATTAGATTCTGCTGCTACCCTCACCAATTCAGAGCTCACAATTATGTTTCCAGAGAAATGTTTCGAACACAAGGTCATGGAAATACTACCAATTTCAGTTTAACCTTCCTCTTCAATTGACTACTTATACTGACAGCTCTAATTGTTCATAGTGGACACATTTATGCATTAAAATGTCTAGTTACATTGTTCTAAACCAAAGGATAATCTGACTTCAATAATCAGGTCTGAATTTAGAGGCTAATTGCATCTCATCCTTTAACCTTTCAAATGAACTGCCTTTATAATTTAGCAGGATTCTCTGTACATTTGTCCCAAACTAAGGCTTCTAAAAGGATGGAAATACAAAGAAACGATCATTCTAAGTGACGGAAAAGTGACAAAGCAATGTCCCCCTCCCCAAGTCTTCAATTTCAAAGGTTATGAAATCTGTGTTCATGTTGTGTACTTATTGAATTTTTAATTCTTTCATTGCCCATTGCTCTCATTTGCATGAAAAAAGGAGAGAAGGTCAATATATTCCTTTTAAAATGTCTGACCTTCAATTCCAGATAGCCTTGTTTAATGGACACTCTCTCTCTCTCTCTTTGACTGTTTCCTTTTTCTCTCTTGTTTTCTCACCAAAAGACACAATCCCATAGTGTAAAATTAATTTTCGTTTCAGAAAAATTTGAGTCTTGATCATAATTCTATGCTAAGAAATCACTCAACCACAAACAAAAATTTGCCTTTCAATATTACTATTTGCATGTCTTACATATACTTAATGTTGTTGTTAAGTGCAGTTGACTTGGTTTTGACTCATAGTGACCCTGTGGCAGATATAAAAACACGTAAAAATGTCTGGTATTTGCAAACAGTTACATCTTTCTCTGAAGACACATTTTCACTGTTTCCTCAAGCTATGTACTGTTGTTGTTAAGTGCCCTTGAGTCAGTTCATAGAGACCCTGGACCCTATATAGGGCTTCCAAGGAGCAGCTGGTGGGTTTGAACTGCCGACCTTGTGGTTCACAGTCCAGTTAATAAACATTAGATGCTTGTTTGTTGCCATATTACCTTATCCATTTGCAAAAGTACAAATAGAAATTAAATAAATTAAGTATGTTTCCTAGAAGCCACAGAAATTGCCCTCAATGAGATAATTAACATGCATTTATGTGTATGAGTATACCTACCTGGTGTGGCAATGTAGGATAAACACTGGACTGTGAAATGCAAGGTTGGCAGTTCAAACCCATCAGCTGTTTCTTGGAAACCCTATATAGGGTCCAGACTCTCTATGAACCTGCTCTACTGCACTTAACAACAATACCCAGTTGAAGAAAACAACAAAAATGTGCCTTCAGAGAAAGACGTAACTATATGTAAATACCAGACATTATTACATGTTTTTATATCTGTCACTTGTCTGTTTTGCTACACACAGACACACATACACACACAAAAACTCTCAATTAATAAGCTTTTCTTCTCTTTCCTGCAATGAATCTATATTACAGTCTTTTATTTATTCTGACCTTTGTCGTATATCACACAACTTTCAGTTGTGTAATAATGATGAGAAATTAATTCCAAGGAAAATAAAGCAAAAATATACCTATTTGTGCTTATTTAATTGCACTACTTAACTGAATGAACCATTTGGATTTATGTCATTATGCCTACTACTTATACAATATAGGGATTCTCTATCCTAATAAGAATTGCTCAATCAAAAGTCTGCAACTGTTTTTATTCTGTATATGTGTAAAACCTTATTAGGACTTAATGGAAGAATTTGAGTATTCAACTACTTTTCATCGATGGTTTTAACAGTAATATGTTAACCTTCATAAGAAAAGATACCATTATTTTTCATCTTCCACAGTAACAAACATCACTTAGTTTCCTTGCTTGTTAAGCAGTTTCTACAATTACCAGAGATTCTAATTCAAACTACCAGCTTGTGTACTTCAAATTTGCATTTAAGGATTAGTAGAAAGAAATCTAAAGATCACCGTTTGAGAAGTCAAAGGTAGTGAAGATAGATTTGATAAACACATGTATAATACCTATAGTAGTTTCTGTTAAAACACATACTGTGGAACATTGTTGTTGTTGTTTGGTGCCCACTGAGTTGGTACCAACTCATAGCTACCTTATGCAAAGGAGAATGAAACACTGCCCAATCCTGGGCCAGCCTCACTATTGCTGTCATGCTTGAGCCCATTGATGCTGCCACTTTGCCAATCCATCTCGTTGGGGTCTTCCTCTTTTTCTCTGACCCTCCACCCTACCAAATATGATATCCTTCTCCTGAAACTGGTCCTTGCTGACAATATGTCAGAAGCATGAGAGATGAAGTTTGGCCATCCTGGTCTCCAAGGAACACTCTGGCTGTACTTCTTCCAACACAGATCTGTTGGTTCTTTTGGCAGCCCATGACACTTTCAATATTCTCCTCCAACACCATAACTCAAAAACATCAATTATTTTATGATCTTCCTTATTCACTAATCCAACTTTAGAGTGTATATGAAATTACTGAAAATACCATGGCTTGGGTCAGGAGCACCTTAATCTTCAAGCTGACATCTTTGCTCTTCAACACTTTAAAAAGGTCTTGTGAACAGATTTGCCTAAAGCAATATAGTGTTATATTTCTTGACTTCTGTTTCCATGAGTGTTGACTGTTAATCCAAGAAGAATGGAGTCCTTTACAACTTCAATCTTTTCTCCATTGATAAGATTATTGTTTGTTGGTCCAGTGGTGAAGATTTTTTCTAGGTATAAAATCAATGGATCTTCTGAGGGAAAAATAATCTACAACTCTGGCATCATTAATTGGTGCCAGATGGTTTTCAAGATGATAGAAACTATAGTCAAATTCCTCACATAGTGTGCAAAGTTTATTAAAAAAGACTAATACATCATCGATAAGAAATTCATTAAAAGAGCTATATTTCTCAGACAAGTTAATGTAATAGAAGAAATAAAGAGTAAAGAAACAACCCATGAGTCTGTCCAAAGCCAGCCTATATAGATATAGATATAGAGATAGAGATAGAGAGATAAAGTTCCCTACAAACATAATGAGATATGAAGTGTCAACACTGCAACTTTAATCTTTCATTTGTCTTATTTAAATATGGCACTACTAACTTTGACAAAAGGTTAAAATTCCAAGAGATCTTTTACATTTTTAAAAAAGGAATACTAAAGAAAGCTGATGATAATAAATACGTGGGGTGAGGCACTGTAGGATCAGCCCTGAACAGTGAACTGCAAGATCAGCAGTTCAAACTCACCAGTTACTCCTTGGAAACCCTACATAGGGTCACTATGAGTTGGAACCAACTCGATGGCACTTAGCAAGAACTACAAGAAGTCATAGGATATGTCAAGATTGTTATTCTCTACCTTTTTCTTTTATTAGAATGGGGATCTCTTCCACTCAAAAAAACCTTTAAATCATCTTCATGTAAATCTTGATATTCTTGAAATGTTCTTCTTTTCTATATAAGGCCCAGTGAATATAAATAAAAGGCAATCAAATAGAATCATACTCCCAGACAATAATTTCCTGGATAACTAATCTTGTATATTTTAAGATATCTTAGATTATGTAAAAATTCTACTTCCCTAATCAGAACTGCTTCACCAGAAGTCTAGGAAAGTCTTTCATATCATGGGTGATTAAGAGACCATTGGAATGTGAAGGAAAGATTTAAATAACACAATTTCTATGTTGCTGAAAAGTTGTCAAATCATTCATAGATGACTTACATTTCGCTTTTTCCTTATTTTTATATTTGAGCTTCAACAACACTCACAGACCAAGTTACCAATAAGAAATTATTAGTCTCAAAAATTTATATCCATATCTTGATGGATACACTAGGTTGAATAATCCATATCTCTCAGGCTTTAAAAAGTTTGTCATAGTTTTCTCATTTTCAAAAATACAGTAATACAACCATCAAAAGAAAAGTTGCAAATTATAAGTACTTTAACTGAGTCCCAAAACTATGTTCCATCTTCCAATCCAGGGATATTTTTTCAAACTAAAGACACTTTTAATAACTTCAAAGTTTGCTTTCACTAATGTGACACTCACTGATTGTGTGATCATACGTATTAGACCACATTAAACATTAGAATCACAAACACAAACAGGGAAAGATCTGTGCAGCAACACAAAGCACAAAATTGTATGATCTCACTTTTAAGAACTATCTAGAACAGGCTAATGTAAAGAAACAAAAGTTGATTAGTGGTTACCAGGGACAGGGTGAGGGGAGAACATGAGTTACTGGTCTGCTGGAGGGTATTGAGTTTCTGTTGTTGCTTGTTGTTACGCGCCATGGAGTTGGTTCCAATTCATAGCGACCCTGTACGGGGTTTTCAAGGCTGTAAATCTTTATGGGAGCAGAAAGCCTCATCTTTCTTCTGCAGAACAACTGGTAGTTTCAAACTGCTGACCTTGCTTTCGCAGCCTGATTCATAACCACTATGCTACCAAAGCTCTTTGCTGTTAGAGTGGCATAAAACATTTGAAAATGGATACCAGTAATGACAGAATAACAAAGAAAAAGTAATTTAATTCAATAAATTATGCATTTAATAGAAGTTAAAATGTGAAACTTACTGTTATATGCATATGCATTGTTGTTAAATGCTGTCAAAACTGTTCTGACTCATAGCAGACCCTGTATAGGGTTTCATAGGCTGAAAACCTTTGTGGGAGTAGAAAGCCTCATTGTTCTCACACAGAGCAGATAATCTACAGTAAAAAATATTTGGTTTTCAGTCCAGGGCTCATCCTACAGACCTATCATGTTCCCTATACACACATATGTACTTTGTTGTTATTAAGTGCTATAAAGTAGACTCCAAGTCACAGCAATTCTGAATAAAATTTCTGAGGTTATAATATTTAGGGGAACAGAAAGCCACATATTTCTTTTTCCAAGCAGCTGGTGGACTGGAACCTGTGGTTCACATTCTAGTGTTTAACAATGGAGCTATCTCTCCTCTGTCAGTTTGTTGTACTGTCATGGCTTACATGTTACAGTGGTTTCAGAAGCTATGCCACTGATATTTTAAATACCAACAGGATCACCCATGGTAGGATGGTTTCAGCTGAACTTCAATGTGTGGCACTGCAGGATAGTAGTGCAAGGACTAGAAGATTGAGTTGAACTTCAAGGTCAGTGGATCAAACCCACCAGCCATTACTTGGTAACCCTAGACAGAGTCCCTATTAGTTGGAAACAACTTAACAACACTTAAAACACCAACAGGAAGAAGGAGAGACAGACTACTTCCAAATATTTAGTTATTGAAAACCTTATGAATAGCAGTGGAACACTGTCTGATAGCACAAGAATATTGAATATTGAAACAGACTGAAGAGGACAAGAATATTGTCAGATAATAATAATGCCTGAAGATGACCCCTCAGGATGGAAGGCACTCAAAATATAACTTCCTCCTCAAAGTATAGTTGATGAAGATGACGCCAGTGAAGTAAAGCTTTCAAGACCTTGATTTGCCTATGGGAGGCAACTCAAAATTAGTAGAAACACCTGTAAACATTCATTAAAAACTGGAACATAGAATGTACAAATTATGAAGCTAGGAAAATTGGAAGATGTCTAAAATTAGATGGAATACATAAAAATTGATATCCTAGGCAGTAGTGAGCTGTAATGGAAAGGTACCAGCAATGTTGAATCTAACAATCACATGGTTTACTATGTCATAATGACAAATTGAAGAGGAATAGCATTGCATTAATCATCCCAAAGAACATTTCAAGATATATCTTGAAGCATAATGTGTTCTGTGATAGAATAATATCCATACGCCCACACAGAAGACCAGCTAATATAACTATTATTCAAATTAAGCACCAACTGTTAACGAAAGTGATGATGAAATTGAAGAATTATACCAACTTCTTCAGTCTGAAATTGATTACCTCCATTCTGGTGACTAGAGGGGGTGCCTGAGCGAGTGGATACACACCACACCCACCACTGGTGGGTTCTTCTGCCACACATGCACACAAATACTCTTAGCCCAAGAGATGGCTCTAAATTGTTTTTTTAATAGGGAAAAGTCCAGAACAAGGGGATTGGAGAGGGAAAGAGAGTTTAAAAACAAAGCAGGCCAAAAATTAAATTAAATCCTGAGATATAGTATAGCAACCAACAGTGACATCTCGAAATTCATCAGATGACCTTGAAGGCAAGAGCTGAAAGAAGACATTAAAGTATTAGGCTATAGATTTTAGAGTACAGTATCCAATCTAGGTTTTTGTTGTTGTTGTTGTGGGTTTTTTCCCCTTGTCCTTTGCTGTTGCTGTTTTGTTGTTTTATGCTCCTCCTTTTACCTTTGGGGGACTCTTTTTCTTCCTATATTACCCAAGAAGAGACAGCAACTGCTGCTATACAGTCAAGATACAATCACACTCTATAAACCACCAAATTCCAGGCAAAAACCAACACCAACCACCATACATCAGGGAGGCAGACAACATCTGTGAAAGTTACTCTGAGTTAAGCAATAAGAAGAGTGAAAAAGGAAGCACACATCATAATCACATCTACCTAGAGGCAATCAGAAAGCATAAAAATACCAAAACACACACTCAGTTAAGTATTAAGACCACAAATAAACACCAAACATGTCCAAGAAGCAAAAGCATATGACCATATCAGCACATGACCAGAAACAAGATAAAATGTCTGAGACAAATGACCTAGAGATAGATCTGGACTATATTCTAGAAAAAGGGCAGGTTTTAGAAATGACTGAGAAGGAATTCAGAGAGATGATTATAAAGCATTTCAAAACACTTTACAATGGAGTTGAGAAAAATAAGGAAGAAGTCAGGAAAGTGCTACAGGAACAATCAAATAAGATAAATACAGCATTGGAAACAATTCAAAACCTACAGAAAGAAGTTAAAATGATCAATAATAGAATATTGGAAATATATAACACACTGAAAGGGCAAAGGTGTAGAATAGAAGAGATGGAAGGCAGAACTAGTGAGCTGGAAGACAAACCTCTCAATACCACTAAGATAGAAGAGCAAACAGATAAAAGGATTAAAAAATCTGGAGAAGGTCTAAATTTATGTTGGACAACATTAAGAGGAATACTAAAGAATTAACAGCATTCCAGAACAGGAAGTATCACAAAAGTCCACAGAGGAAATAGTTGAAGAACTCCTGGAAGGAAATTTCCCTAACATCCAGAAAAGTGAAAAGATAAATATTCAAGAAGCTCAACCAACCCCAAAAGAAAATCACTAAAACATATCATAATCAAGTTCTCCAAAATCAAAGATAAGGACAGAATCCTGAAAAAGAAAAGCATTCCATATGAAGGCAAGTAAGGCAGATTAAGCTCAGATCTCTCAGCAGAAACCATGCAAGCAAGAAGGCAATGGGGAGACATATATAAAACCCTATAAGAAAAAACTGTCAACCAAGAATCCTTTATTCAACAAAGCTATCAATCAAATTTGACAGTATAATCAAAACATTTCAGGATAAACAGAAGCTAAGGGATTTTTCAAAAGCCAAACCTGTATTACAAAACATTCTAAAGGGAGTTCTGTGGACTGAGAACAAACAAGAACAGACAACAAACAGAGATTGACATACGTGGCAGCACATCCCAGAACTAAATTGACAGAAGGAAGAGTTGAGAACAGAGCAAAACTATAAGAACAAATTCAGAGAATCTGGGAGGTTGGTCTATGATCAAAACAATTGCAATGTGAAATAAAGTAAACATGTAGGAATGAAGAAGATCCAGATGGTGAGAAGGTCAGGTAGATTGCAGAATAAAATAGACTGCACTAAATAGAGGGGAAAAGTAATGGAATATAAGGTAATCTCAAAGAAAATTAACACTTTACAGCATACCAAGAAAATAAAAATCCAGGAAGAACATAGAAACATTAAAACTATGAGGAAATACATAAGAAAGAACACAAAAAGCATGAACTCAGCAAAGGAAGACACACAGAACAAAGGAAGCAGTAGTAGCACCACAGAAAAACAAACATAATGGCAGCAATTAATCCACACCTCTCAATGATTACACTGAATGTAAACTGATTAAATGCACCAGTAAAGAGACGGAGGGTGGCACAGAATGGATAAGAAAACAAAATACTTCAATATGCTGTCTGCAAGAGACACATCTTATACACAGAGACAAAAACAGATTAAAAGTCAAAGGATGGGAGAAAAATACACCAAGCTAATTGAAATAAAAAGCAAACAGGAGTGGCAACACTAATCTCTGATAAAATAAACTTTAAGGCAAAAACCAGCATAATACATAAAGGTGAACATTATTGCATGATTAAAGGGGCATTTGAACAAGATGACATAACCATAATAAATATCTATGCTCCCAATGAAAGAGCTCCAAAGTATATAAAGCAAACTCTAATAGATTTGAAGAAAAAAAATTGACGAATCTACAATACTTGTGGGCAATTTTAGTACACGGCTTTCAAAAACGCATAGACCAACCAGAAAGAAAATTATCAAAGACACAGAAGAATTAAACAACACAATCAATCAACTGGACCTCATAGATGTATATAGGGCATTGAAAGCAACAATAGCACAATACACATTCTTTTCCCATACATATGAAAACATTCTCCAGAATAGATTATGTGTTAGGCCACAAAATAAACCTCCATATATTTACAAATATCTAAGTACTACAAGCATCTTCTCAGACCACAATGTTATAAAAATAGAAATCAACAATAGGAAGACCAAGGAAATAAAGCCAGATACATGGAAACTGAATAACACCTCACTGAAAAGAGACTGGGTAGTAAAAGAAATAAAATGTGAACTCACAAAGTTCCTAGACACAAATGAATACAAAAACACAACATACCAAAATCTTTGGGACACAATGAAAATGGTGCTGAGAGGACAATTTATTGCAATAAATGTACACACCCAAAAAGAAGAAAGAACCAAAATTAACACAGCATCTACAATAATTAGAAACAGACCAACAGAGGGAACCTCCAGTCACCAAAAGAAAAATAATAAAGATCAGAGCAAAAATAAATGAGATAGAATACAGAAAAACTATAGAAAGAATCAACAGGATAAGAAGCTGGTTCTTTGAAAGAATTAACAAATTTGATAGGCCAGTGGCAAACCTAACAGAAAAGAGAGAAAAAACACAAATAACATGCATTAGAAACCACATGGGCAATGTCACAATGGAACCAAAGGAAATCAAAAGGATAATAACAGATTACTATGAAAAGTTGTACTCCAACAAATTTCAAACTTTGAAGAGATGGATACATTTTTAGAAAAACACGAACTACCTAAACTAACTCAAAGTGAAGTAGAAAACCTGAACAGACCCATAACAAAAGAAGAAATTGATCAGGTCATCAAAAAACTCCCAACCAAAAGAAGTCCAAGCCCAGATGGCTTCACTGGTGAGTTCTACCAAATGTTCAGGGAAGAGCTGTCACCAATTCTACTCAAATTATTCCAGAATAGAGAGGGGGATGAAAAACTGCCTAATACATTTTATGAAGCAAGCATAACCCTCATACCAAAACCAGGGAAGGACATCACTAAGAAATAAAATTATAGACCAATATCCCTCATGAACATAGATGCGAAAATTCTCAACAAAATCCTAGCCAACAGAATCCAGCAGCACATCAGAAAGACAATACATCATGATCAACTGGGATTCATATCAGGGATGCAAAGATGGTACAACATTAGAAAAATGATCAACATAATTCACCAAATAAATAAGAAAAAAGAAAGAACCATATAATCGTATCAATTTTGCAGAAAAGGCATTTGACAAATCGAACATTCATTCCTGATAAAAACACTCAACAAAATAAGAATTGAAGGGAAATTCCTCAATATAATTAAGAGCATATATAGAAAATCAACAGCCTAAATTGCTCTCAATGGAGAGAAACTGAAAGCCTTCCCACTGCTAACAGGAACCAGAAAAGGATGCCCTTTGTCACACTCCCATTCTATATTGTGCTGGAAGTCTTAGCAAAACCTATATGGCAAGATAGGGAAATTAAAGGTATCCAACTTGGCAAAGAGGCAGTAAAACACTCTATTTGCTGATGACATGTTCCTATACATAGAAAACCACAAAGACTCAGTAAAAAGGGTACTAGACCTCATTGGAAGATTCAGCAAAGGGACAGGATATAAGATCAATGTAAAAATTTGGATTACTCTATACCAAAAACAACAGTGCTGAAAAGGACATTAGGAAAGCAATACCATTTACAATAGCTGCCCAAAGTATGACATATGTACGAATGCATGTAACCAGAAAAACAAAGGACCTCTACAAAGAAAACTACAAAAAACTACTACAAGAAACTAAAAGAGACCTACAAAAATGGAAGAATGTACCATGCTTCTGGATAGGAAGACTAAACAATGTGAAGATATAAATACTGCCCAAAGCAATTTACACATATAATGCAATCCCAATCCAGATTCCAATGACATTCTTCAAAGAGTTGGAAAAAACAATTACAAACTTTACATGGAAATGAAAGAGACCCAGGATAAGGAAAGAACTGCTTAAGAAGAAGAAGGTTGGAAACCTTTCACTTCACGACTTCAAATTTTATTACACGGCTACAGTGGTCAAAACAGCATGGTACTGGTACAATGAAAGATACATTGATTAAGGGAACTGAATTGAGAATTCAGAAATAAATCCATCCACATACAGCCAATGGATTTTTGACAAAGTACCTAAATATATCGCATGGGGAAGTGATGGTCTCTTTAACAGATGGTGCTGGCAGATCTGGAAAGTGATATAAAAAGACTGAAGTAAGACCTTTACCTCACTCCTTATACAAAAACCAACTCAGCGTGGATTAAAGACCTAAATATGAATCCAAAAATTATGAAGGCCATCAATGAAAAAATAGGTACAAACGTAAGGGCACTAATTCAGGGAATACACAGATTTCCAAAGATTTTCAAAACTACACAAAGAAAAATAGACAAAATAGATGATTGGGCCACCCAAAATTTTAAAAATTTATGTGCATCAAAAGACTTTACCAGAAGGGTAAAATGGAACCCACAGAATGGGAAAAAACCTTTTGCAACAACACATTAGACAAGGGACTCATTTCTCAAATATACAGGAAACTACACCTCTCATCGGACCCGACTCGATGGCACTTAACAACAACAACAACAACACCTCTCATCATACAGGTTGAATAAGTATGGTGAAAGAATACAATGTTGCTGCTCACCGTTCCCAGGTTTTGTTCAAATAACTGCCTCTTGGTCCAGGTATAGATTCCTCATGAGCACAATTAAATGTTCCAGAATACTCATACTCCACAATGTTGTCCATAACTTGTTATGATCCACACAATTGAAAGCCTTTGTGTAGTCAATAAGGCACAGGTAAACATCTTTCTGATATTCTCTGCTTTAAGCTAAGCTCCATTGGACATCAGCAATGATGTCCAAGGCCTCATTCCATGGCCTCTTCTGAATCTGGCTTGAACCTCTGGAAGTTCTATGTCTATTTACGCTTGCAGTTCTTTCTGTATTACCTGTAGTAAAACTTTACTTGCATGGGTTATCAAAAAGATTGTCCAATGATTTCCACAATCCCTTGGGTCACCTCTTTTTGAAATGGCACAAATATGAATCTCTTCCAATCAGTCAGCCAGATAGCTGTCTTCCAAATACATTGGCAGAGATGAGTGAGTGCCTCTTATACTGCCTCATTTAAAGAAGTGAGTATGCTTATTCAACCTGTATGCTGAGCAAATAATCCAAGAAGCTGGGTTCTATGAAGAAAAATGTGGCATTAGGATTGGAGGAAAACTCATTAACAACCTGGAATATGCAGATGATACAACCTTGCTTGCTGAAAGTGAAGAAGACTTAAAACATTTACTGATGAAGATCAAATAGCACAGCCTTTGGTATGGATAACATCTCAATGCAAAGAAAACAAAAATCCTTACCACTGGACCAATAAACAACATTCTTATCAATGGAGAAAAGATTTAATTTGTCAAGGACTTCATTCTTCTTGGACCAACTATCAGCACTCAAGCAGTCAAGAGATCAAACTATATATTCCATTAGGCAAATCTGATGTATAAGATTTTACAGTGTTTAAGAGCAAAGATGTCAGCTTGAGGACTAAGGTGTGCCTGACCCAAGCCATGGCATTTTCAATAACCTCATATGCATGCAAAAGCTGGACAGTGATTAAGGAAGACCATAGGAAATTGCTGCTTTTGAGTTATGGTGTTGGAGGAGAATATTGAAAGTGGCATGAGCTGCCAAAAGAACCAATAGAGTCATTTTGGAAGATGTGCAGCCAGAGTGTTCCTTGTAGGCTAAGATGGCCAAACTTCATCTCTCATACTTCAGACATATTGTCAGGAGGGGGCAGTTCAAGGAGAAGGATATCATGTTTAGTAAGGTGGATGGTCAGAGGAAAAGAGGAAGACCCCCAATGAGATGGATTGGCCAAGTGGCAGCATCGATGGACTCAAGTGTGGCAACAGTATTGAGGCTGGCCTGGGATTGTTCAGTGTTTTGTTCTGCTGTGCTTATGCAGGTTGCTATGAGTCGGTGCCAACTCTGTGACGCCTAACAACAACAAGCAACACCTCTACAAGAAAAAGACAAATAACCCAATTAAAAAATGGACATAGGACATGAACAGGTACTTCACCAAGGAGGAGATCCATGCAGCCAACAAACATTTGAAGAAATGCTCACGATCACTAGCCATTAGGGAGATGCAAGTCAAAACGACAATGAGCTATCATCTCACACCAGCAATAACAACAAAGATCAAAAAAGTATAGGACAATAAATGCTGGTGAGGATATGGAGAGTCTGAGATGCTCCTGCATTGCTGGTGGGATTGTAAAATGGCCCAATCTCTCTGGAAAGCAATATGGCACCTCCTTAAAAGATTGGAAATAGAAATTCCTTAGGATCCAGCAATTTCCTCTACTTGGCATTTACCCATAAGAAATATGAGCCATAACACGAGTAGATATATGCACACAATGTTCATAGCAGCACTATTTACAATAGCAAAAAGATGGAGACAGCCTAAGTACCCATCAATTGAAGAATGGATAAAAAACTGTGGTGCATACACACAATGGATTATGCTACCTTGAAGAATAACAAGGAAGCTGCAAGCCACCACATAACATGGTTGAACCTTGAGGACATTATGTTGAGTGAAATTAGTCAGTTTTAAAAGGGAGAAATGCTGCATAAGACTGCTACTGTAAAGACTAAGAGAAAGAACCCATACTAAAGGGGGAGAGGGATTCTTTGCTGGATACTTGGATGTGGGAGGCAGGGTTAGGGGAGGGAGGGGAAGGTGGACTACAGAGTAGAGAATAGACACAGGATACTTTGAGTGCAAGGAGTAGGGCAATACACAAGAAAGGGGAAGGGAATGGAAGAACAAGGCGGATGGGTAAACAGGGTTGCATGGGCTAAGTGGGACAGAGGTAGATAATGATGTATGCATAACCTTGGAACAACAGGGCTCTGGGATATAGTGATCGAGACATGGTTGGAATGAGCAAAAGGGGGAAAATAATGTTAAGAAGCATGGCTACCTTTTGAATATTGGTTTCCCTGGCATACCATTATAAAATAGGCACTTGATGGGGAGAGAAAGGAATAGCCAGAAATACTACCATAGAAATCTTATAAGTCTGTCTTCTGCCTACAACTGATTGGAATACCTAAAATGGAGCTATAACATGCCCAAAGAAGGAGGCTTCTTGCAGATCCTCTGCATTATAAAAGACTATAGGTGGAATGGTGAATCCCTTCCAGAATCTTCTGAAGTGGGCAATTTCAACTTGAAAGAACAAACAAACCAGCCTGGGGTGTCAAGAAGAACAGAAGTTACTTCTTGAAAGAAAGACCAACAGGAAAAACACAAAACAATAACAGCAGTCTGACTGATTACTACAAGAACAAACAAGTTGCTTGCCCAGGAGACATCAAGGCAAGTGGTTGGGTCCCCTTAGGGCAACTTAGGGCAAGCCCCCGTTTCAAGACTAAAACTCAATGAGAATGCATGAGCAGACATGTGCTCTGTTTGTTGACCACGTTTGTCACCAATAAGGGGAAGTGAGGGAAAACAGCAATGAAGCTGCAAGTTATGCCCTACAATGTTCAAAAGACTCCTGTGAACCTGGATGGAGACCTGGTTGGCCAGCAGTTTGGAAAGACCTGGGGACTCTTGGGCCTAGAGTCAGTGACATAGTCACAGAGGACTAGAGTGGAGAGTGAAGTATCCAGCTGATAAGAAGAGAGGGCATATGCATAAGAACACCCACACTTGCAGATAATACCCACTTAACCTGGCTCAATGACTGGATGATCAGAGCTCTACTAGAAGAAGAAAGAAGATGGGAAAAAAAGCAATCTGATACAATTTGATGAACTTGACCTACACTTATGGTTGCAGCAGATCAAAAGAAGGAACAAATCTTTACAGCGAGGATCATTTCCACACCTTCCAAACACAGAATAGACAGGGATGGACAACTTGGACATTGGCTACCCAAAATGTGGGTGCAGGCTACAAAGGCTTACAAGCTCTCAAGAGGGAGCCTAGATCCAGATGGTGCAGAGGAAGGTTGAATCTCCACTGAATGGTATCCAATCTGCATGGCTGGGGCTGATGAAAGGAGATGGGGATAGGTCTCTTGTTTTATAATAGTGAATAATTTGTTATCAGAACTGACTGTGAGGGTTGTAAGTGTAAGATATTTTGTAGCAAAAGTAGGGGAGTGGTTGACTTTGCAGTCCAGAATCAGAGGTCCCTGTGACCATCAAGTGAGAAGAGTGGATTGCAGGACTATACTCAGAGAAGCAGTGATGCCAGAGATGGAGACAGAGACGAGACAATGATGTGGAGAGATGGATCGGCTGGGGACTCTAGACCCAGAGAGGGAAAAGGGCTGTGTGCTGATGACCAGGGGGCAGACTTGCAGGGTATACGCTTTTGTTGGTTGATGATGCATGGAGGGGATTGTAACCATGGCAATGAAACAATATACGATAGGATGAATGTTAAGCTAATGTTCTCCCATGTAAACTATCACATAACTCACAATAAAACATTAAAAAAAAAGAAAAGTCTAAAATAAATGTCAGAAGAGACTCTGAAACTTGCTTTATATCAGAGGCTAAAGCAAGTTGAAGAAATGAGGTAAAAGAGATGAATAGAAGTTTACAAAGGACAGTTTAAGAAGACAAAGTCAAATATTATAATGAAATGTGCCAAGACCTGAAGTTAGAAGACCAAAAGAGAAGAACATCCTCAGCATTTCTCAAAGTGATAGAACTGAAGAAAAAATTCAAGCCTAGACTTCAATATTAAATGATTCTATGGACAAAATATTGAAGATGCAGAAAGCATCAAATAAGATGGAAGGAACACACAGAGTCACTATACCAAAAATAAATGGTCAGTGTTCAAGAGATTTCAAGAGATAGAATATGATTAATAGATAGCATACAACCTTGTGAATAGATAGTATATGATCAAGAGCCAATGGTGATGAAGGAAGAAGTCCAAGGTGCACTGAGGCATTGGCAAATCCCAAAGCTCTGGAAATTAAAGGTATACATATTGAAAGCTTTCAACAAATTGATTCAGCACTGGAGGCACTCATTCATCTATGACAAAAAACATTGAAGAACAGTTACCCAGCCAACTGCTTGTAAGAGAACCATATTTGTGTACATTCCAAAGATAGGTCACTCAATGGAAAGTGGAAATCATTGGTCAGAATTATTAATACTCATGCAAATAAAATACTGTTAAAGATAATTCAAAGATGGCTGTAATAGTACATTTTCAAGGAACTGTCAGACGTTCAAGTCAGATTCAGATCAAGATATGGAATGAGGGATATCATTGCTGACATCAGATGTACCTTGGCTGAAATCAGAGAATACCAGATAAATGTTTATCTGTGCTTTATTGACTACACCTAGACTTTCAGTTGTGTGCATAATGACAAGCTATGTACAGTATTGCAGAAAAGGAGTATTCTGGAACACTTGACTGTCCTCATGAGGAACATGCACATAGACCAAGAAGTCGTTTTTTGAAGAGAACAGTGGATTAAAATTAGGAAAGGTGTTCACGAAGGTTATATTTTTCACCTTATTTGTTCAATCTGGATTCCTGGTGTGGTGCTATGGGTTAATACATTGGACTGCAATGTCAGTTTGAACTACAAGGTCCAGTGGTTCAAGTCCACCAGTCTCTTCTTGAGAACCCTGTACAGGGTCACTAGGGGTCAGAACCAATTTGATGGCACTTAACAACAACAACAATTCAATCTGTATGTTAAGCAAATAATTCAAGAAACTGGATTATATGAAGAAGAACGTGGCATCTGGATTGGAAGAAGTCTCATTAACAGCCTGTGATATGCAGATGATACAACCTTGCATGCTGACAGTGAAGAGGATTTAAAATATTCACTGATGAAGACTACAGACTCCAGTATGGGTTGCACCTCCATGTAAAGAAAACATAAAAGAAAATCCTCACCACTGTACCAATAAACAACATCAAAATAAATGGAGAAAAGATTGAAATTGTCTTAGATTAATTATTAGCACTCATGGAAGCAGCAGTCAAGAAATCAAACAATGTATTGCATTAGGCAAATCTGCTGCACAAGACCTCTTTAAAGTGCTCAAGAGCAAAGATGTCAGTTTGAGGACTACGGTGTGCCTGTCCCAAACCATGGTATTTTCAATAGCCTCATATGCATGTGAAAGTTGGACAAGGAATAAGGAAGACCATAGAAGAATTGATGCATTTGAGTTATGGTGTTAGAAGAGATTATTAAAGTACCATGGACTGCCAAAAGAATTAACAAATCTATGTTGGAAGAAGCACAGCCAGAGTACTCCTTAGCAGCCAGGATGGTGAGACTTCATCGCTCATACTTCACACGTATCATCAGGAGGGACCAGTCCCTGGAAAAGGATATCATGCTTGTTAAAATATAGGTTCAGTGATAAAGAAGACCCTCAAGGAGATGGATTGGCACAGTAGCAGCAACAATGGGCTCAAAAGTAGCAATCACTGTGTGGTTGGAGCAAGACACGGCAGTGTTTTGTTTTGTTATGTATAAGGTTACTTTGAGTCAAAACCAACTCAATGTCCCTTAACAAGATCATATATATAATTGTTGTTATGTGTCCTTGAGTCATTTCTAAGTATGCAGAAAGGCTGGGGAGCACATCTGAAATCTAGTGTAGCTCTCTGTCTAGGGGCATCACTAAATTTTTCATAAATCCTTCTGTAGCCATGAGCAGGAGTAGACCTCAGACAAGTAGAAATGAATAAAAAAAGTAGGACATTTGCAGTGGGGTAAGCAGCATTTGTCAATATACAAAGTGCACCGAAGACTGCTTCTTAGGGCTGAAGGACATTGTAAATAGAGGGAACTTGCAGGAGATGAGGATGGAAAACCCTTTCAATTATTTAAATCAAGCTTGTCTTTATCTTCAATCCACTAGCATTTTCTGAGGCACCACTGTTCTCCTCACCTGTGTTAGAGAAATGCTTTCCAACCTGTCTCATGTTATAAGAAATGTACACATATGCACACAAAGACAAACATTATTTTGCAACACACTCAAGTAAAAATCTCCCAACATCCTCACTAGATGCTGCAAAACTTCAGCATACCTGAAACTTTCTGGCCTACACAAATAGATGCTCCAAGACAGAGAAAAACATTAAGAATAGACTTCTTTGCATTAAACTCTCTGGATTTAAATTCCGATTCACTGACTGTGTGACCTTGGAAAACATGTTTTACCCTACTGAAGCTTCTGTTTCTATATCTGTAAAATGGAAATGATAATATTCACTTCTTCGTGTGGTGAGGATTAAATAAGATAATGGAAATGAGTAACAAAATGAAAGTGACAGCTCACCAAATGCTAGCTAGTATTCATTCACTACCCATCTGTCAGGCATATGAGGAGGCTTTAAAAAGTTCATGGGAAATTGGAATTAAAAGATTATGAAAATTTTAATGAGCTGTTTGAAGTTGCTTTATTATGTGTGATGCTGGAAACTATGCCACCGGTATTTAAAATGTCAGAAGGGTCACCCTTCTGTGGAAAGGTGTTCATGTTCCATGAAAACTTACAGATAAATACAGACTAGGAAGAAAAGGCTTGCAGTTTACTTCTGAAAATTGGCCAATGAAAATCCTACAATCATAACACAATATTGTCCATTAAGTGCTAGAAGATGAAGGCCCTTAAGTTAGAATGTACTTAAAACACACAGTGACTGCATCAATTGGTTGGAGAATATCAATGATTGTGAATGAAGAAGGTGAAGGAGTCAGAGTCAAGAGGACAATTGTTAAGAAAAACACAGCATTATCATTATTAGTTACCATATGGAATACAGAAGAAATAATAATAAAATTAGCTGTCGTTATAGTGGGCAGTGTTCCATTCTGTTGTTCATAAGGTCACTATGACTTGGTACCAATTCGATAACAACAACAAATCATACATTGAAATCTTATTGGTGTTATTGTTGTTAAGTCCTGTAGAATCTGGTCTGACTCATAGCAATTCTGTACAGGGTTTCAGAGGGGCGGCTGGTGAGTTTGAACCACTGACTTTGCAGTTAAAACGCTTTACAGTCCAGTTCTTATTCCTACAACATCACACCAGGAAATCTTACTAAGGACTGGAAAAACAAACAAACAAGCAAAACACTCAGACTGAGTTGATTCTGAATCATAGCAACGTACATAGGGTTTCTGAAGCTATAAGTCATCATGGAAGCAGAAAACATTATCTTTCTCCCTCAGAGCTCTTGGTGGATTTTGAACTGTCTGCCTTGTAGTTAGCTTGTTAGGTGACTTGGAGTTGGCTCCAACCCGCAGCAGCTCTTTACACAACAGAATAAACATCCCCAGTCCTGTGCCATACCCATGATTGTTATATATGAACCCATTGCTGCTGTCACTGAGCCAGTACATCTCATTGGGGGTCTTTCTCTTTTTTCTGACCCTCCACTTTACAAAGCTTGATGGCCTTCTCAAGCGACTGGTCCCTCCTGATAATATGTCTAAGGTATAAGAGATAAAGTCTGGCCATCCAGTTTTTTCAGGAGCATTCAGGCTATACTTCTTCCAACACAGATTTGTTTGTTCTTCTGGAAGTCCATGGTACTTTTATCATTATTCTTTAAGACCATGATTTAGCAGTTCAGTGCTTATCCTACAGCACCACTGTTTAATCTTTATATTCCAACAAGATAGACACTATTACAATGTCCCTTTTATGGATGAAGAAGAAGTTTAATTATTTGCACAAATTCATGCAACTAGTAACTTATAGTCATCTGACACATGTTAAGAAATAGTTAGAAGGCCTTCTAACCCATAGAACAAACTTGTTCTCTGTGTATCTCTAGCCTCTCTTAAAATACCCCACCTTTTTGGTAAGCTTGTCTGCTGTTGCTGTTGTGTGCTTTTGAGTTGGTTCCAACTCATAGCCACCCTGTATAGAATTTTCAAGGCTGTAAATCTTTTTGGGAGCAGAAAGCCTTGTCTTTCTCCCTTGGAATAACTGGTGGATTCGAACTGCTGACATTGCTGTTAGCAGTCCAGCACATTCCCACTATGCTACCAGGGCTCTTCCTCTTTAGATTCAATTATATTTTCTTTCTTAGCTATTAATAATTTTGCAGTGCTTTCCTTGATTTTTCCCTATATTTACCTCACTCAAACCAAACCTCATATCTCCTTGAGCTGCTATTTCCAGATTTAAACAAAAAGTGTATTTTCTCCTGTATTAGCTTTAGGTGAGAATCCATTCTGTGCCTTTCTCTTATCATCTGATATTGATGGCAATGCTTTGTGTTCCTTGTCTTTTAATCTCTGCCTCATCATCATTAGTGGGACTCTGTCTGTGTCTGTGGTTATTCTCTTTCTCTTGTAAGGATATCAGTCATCTTGGATAAATGCTCACCCTAATGACAAAATCTTAATTTGATTTTTGTAAAAGAATCTATATAAATTTTGTAAAGACTTAGAATTCATAAGTATGCATTCAACCCATGAATTCTCTTGGGCTAATGTTTCTAACTCTGGTTTCACGTAGTAACTTTTTGTCTGAGTCCTTTACTAGGTCTTTTTTAAAGTTTCATTATGTTTTGTTTTGAGGTGTGATTGCAAGAATTACACCTGGTATTTAAGAAAAAATTGAGAAATTATGTTCAGTATTGTTTTCAGTATTTTTTTTTTAATCAAAGCCTTCTCTCAAAAAGCATAAAATATGGTCTAGATATACTAATATACTAATATACTGACATAAATACTTGGTGAAATAATGCAAATGCATTTCATATTAATCTGCTACCCACAATCATCTTCACCTTTCCTCAATTTACTCAAATCCCTTGCATGTTCCCACAGAAGCAATGGAACTTTTTTTTTTTTTTTTTCCTCAACTAATAGAGATCTTATAGGACAGATTAGAACTGCCCCATAGGGTTGGAACATAATTTTTGTAGGATGAATAGAATCTTCAAAAAGAGCAAGGGAAAAAAAGTAAAAACTCTTACAAGTAAAGGCATAGCATAAAACTAAGCTTCCAGAACTGTTGTGCAGCTTATTAAAAACTATGCTATATCACAAAAGTGTTCTCCTTTAAACAAGTTTGGGAGAGACTTGTTTAAAAACAAACAAAGTAACATGTTATTGTTTTTGTTTGTTTGTTTTTAACAATGTAGGAATTTTCAGAGTCTTTTGCTCACTGGGAATCTCCAAAAGAGATACATGATAAAACACAATCTTATGGAGACAGCCTAAGTGCCTATCAATGGAATAATGAATACACAAACTGTGGTACATACACAGAGTGGAATATTATTCTATGTTGAAGAATAACAAGGAAGCTGCAAGCCACTGCATAACATGGATGAAACTTGAGGATATTATGCTGAGTGAAATTAGTCAGTCACAAAAGGAGAAATACTACATAGGACCATTATTGCAAAAGATTAAGAAAAAGAACCCACACTAAAAAGGAAAAAAAAAAAAAATTCTGCTGGTTATCAGGATGTATGGGGTGGGTGAGGGGAAGGAGGGGAAGGTGGAGCACAGAGTAGGGAATAGACACAGAATAGCTTGGGTGCTGGGGTGGGGATGGGGAGGGCAATACACAAGAAGTGGAAGGGGAATGGAAGAACAAGCTGGATGGGAGAACAGTTAGGCAGGTTTGCATGGATCAAGTAGGACATAGGTAAATAATGATGTATGCACAACCTTGGAACAACAGGGCTCTGGGATATAGGGACTGAGGCATGGTTGGAAT